>NW_015091017.1:30003-57990 GCF_001431845.1 Calidris pugnax | reverse complement strand
TAGGCCTCGGTCTCCCCTTCCTGGGCCTCGGTCTCCCCTTTCCCGGGCCCCGGTGCCCTTTTGTCTCGCCGCGTGGTGAAGTGGCCGGGTCCCCGCGGCCGCGGAGGGGCTGGGGCCCGGCGGCCCCGGGCCGGGAGGGCCTCTCGGCGGGGGAGGGGCAGCGGGAGCGTGTTTCTCCCGACAGCGCGGCCGCCGGGCTCCCCGCGGCTCCTCAGCCCTTCTTCCCCCCCCTCCTCCACCTTCCTCACGCCCCCTTCAGCGGCTGAGTTCCCCCCGGCCGGCCCTGCGGGGGTGTCACAGGTGTCTGTCCCAGCCCTGCTGCTGCCCAACTCCGTGTCGTCTCCGGCCTCGCCGTTCCCCCCCCGGGCGCCCCCCTCTGCCAGCTGGCACCGGGGAATGGCGGATTCCAGCGGGAGTAGACGGCTCCTGTGGCCTCAGTGCAGGCTTGGGCTCCTCCCAGGGGACCGGCGGGCTCCGGGAGGGCAGGAGGGTGAGGGCAGGGAGGTAGGGGCCGAGGCAGCAGTTACTTTTATTCCTCCTTTTAATCTCTCACCTTCCAGTGAAAGTGCTTAGCTCCATTTCCCCGAAAGCAAACTCTTCCAAAGTTTGGGTAGTGTGGAATCGAGAGTCTCCAATCCCACGTACATCATCCTTGCGCTTTGATTTTTTTTTTTTTTTTTTTCCCCCCCACCAGAAGTAAAGTTGCTGGATGTTCTTACAGCCTGCCCCACGCCAAAGGTGATGTGGTGCCTGGTTCTGTGGGTAACTCAGCAGTGGCTTGTTGCAGGGGCTGGGAAGCCGGTCGGGGTTGAGTAAGAGCTATAGGTACTGGAGCTGTAAAATAGCAGAGAAAGTGTGTGTCTCAGAATATAGTGCAATAAAATAGAAATGAAGGGTGACTCCGTAGCCACCCTTGTGGCTCAAGTTTCCACGGGCTCATCTGAACCAGAGTCAGTGAGGGTGGTGAGACACTGGAACGGGTTGCCCAGAGAAGCTGTGGCTGCCCCATCCCTGGAGGGGTTCAAGGCCAGGTTGGAGGGGTTTTGGAGCTGGTGGGAGGTGTCCCTGCCCAGGGCAGGGGGGTTGGAACTGGATGATCTTCAAGGTCCCTTCCAACTCTAACCATTCTATGATTCTTGTCTAGCAGGGGCACTGCTGGAATCATCCTGCAGCCACCCTGCCTCTGCTTGTGTAAGCAGAGACACTTTCTTATTCTTTCCCTACTGCTGGAGTTTGATCTCGTGTGTAGGGTAGGCCAGGGAAATCATTCAGCTGAAAACTAACCCAGGCAGGAGGGGAAAGAGGAGGAGAACCCAAGCCACAGGTCTCCCTAATTATTTTTTTTTTTTAATCTAATTTACGATGTAGCTGTGCAAGGGATGGGGAGTGTGGAGCCAGGGTTTTTCCTTCCCTGCAGCAGAGTGGACTTTGACTGCCAAAGCTGATCGTTCAGCTGTGCCTTCGCACAGTGTTGACAGCATGTCTTGTGCTCGTGGGGAGGTCCCAGCAAGCATGGGAGCATGGAAATGGGTTTGGCTGTGGAGTTGAAAGGGCCTGGGGAGCTACGGGCACCCACTGCAGCTTGTGAAAATGGCTCTTGGTCCCTGTAACAGCGCTGAGGGAGGCTGGGCCATGTTTCAGAATAGTTGGTAGCATTTTGGCTCTCCCCGATTCAAAATGTGGTAGCGTAAGCATGTCTACCTCTAGCAGCAGCTCTCCTGTTGTTTGGAAATAGGTGAAGGTTGCAGAGAACAAGGCTGAAGCTGGTATTGGGGAGCTCCTGGGAGAGGTGAGGCCCAAGGGCTGGCTTGGAGCGGGGTGGCTGTTCGGGGTAACAGCTTCTTGGGGCCATAGCCCGGGTGTCTCCCCTCTTCCCCAGCAGTCACCCCTGGCACATCTCTACTTCGTGGTAAAGGTGCTGGAAGCGCAAGAAAATGCGTGTAGGAGGTTTAGCTGAGCCCTCTGGATCCAGCATATCTCCTAGATGTTGTGATAGTGCTGTTCCTTAATTTAATATGTGTGCTCGCTGCTGAACCGCCACCTGACGAAGGCTGCTGATGCCAGCACTCCTCACTGTAAGCGAGGTTACGCTGGGTATGTGTAAGTGCACGTCGTGCTTCCAGGAGTCCTAGCTAAAATTATCCCAGTCTGTTTGGGTCCAGTAAGGGGAAGAGATGCTGTGGCTCTCCCCACCAGAAGCGTTAGCCTCCCCGGCGCAGGAGGTGTGAGGCTGTGAAACAGGCTTTTCCGGCCTTTGGGAGAGTCGCTTCCTCTTCCTGCGAAGTAGGAAGACCTGTTCTGGGGTGGGTTAGGGGGCAAAGCCTTCAAATAGGGTGATGTGGAGGACCCAGGGACTCCTCGGCGTCTCCACCTTCCCTTACTCATGTGCTCCTAATAGTGACCCAGCAGCTGTGTCCCAGTTTCATGTGCTGGTTGTTCCTGCAGTGGATCAAAGGGACGGGAAATGGAGGAAACTGGAGCTAGACATTCAATTCACATGTGGCGGTTGGGGCACCTCTCCTGTTACCCAGCTATTTTGGGAAAATCTCAATGAAATCTGCAGAATGTTATCAAAATGTTAAGTGAGCGTGAGAGCAAGGAAATGCTTTTATGGTGCCTGGGAATAGATGAGGTAAGTGGCAGTATTTGGTCAGAAAACCAAGGGAGAAGATTAGAGCTTCAGCTTTACCAGAAGCTGGTGAGTTAGAGGCCAGCAAGGGTGAGACAGCTTCTCAAACTTCAAGGTAACATCCTAGCAAGAATGTCTCCTGTAATTTTTCAAGCCCTGCTTAGGAAAGGTGATTTTCTTGCCGACCTCTGAGTAGCAAGAGTCTGGCAAATCAGAACAACTGAAAAATAATTTTTAAAACCCCCAAACACACCCCAGACCTCTATCTCTGTTGGCAGGGAGTAGAAGGAGCTTTTGTCTGTGTCTTGCTTCCTAAAGCAAAAAGTGTCTGTTGTCTCCTTCGAGCTCTTCTGAAGTTGGGTTACAAACTGTCTGATACCGTACAAAGTTAATGAGTTGATGTTTATGATTTGGTGAGATGGGAAGGGGGGAGTAGCTGGTACCTGCAGAGGATGGAGGAGTGAGAGCAAAATAGGGCCTGAGTTCTGTGCTACAGGCAATTAGCCTTTCTAGCCAGAAGCAGCTGAGGGTAAAAGGCTGGTGATAAGCAAGTTAAGGCCTCCTGAGAAGTCTGGTCTTGTCACTCATCTCTGGGAGCTCGGAGCGCTCTGACTTTCACCGAGCATCTCTGCTTCTCCCCTACAAAGGGATTCTGCTTTCAGTCCACAGTTAGATTTTTGCAAAACAGGGTCTTGGTGGGAGACCGTGCCCCCCAGAAGCTGCAGCTGTGTCTTTGCACGTGGATGTTGCAGCAGCTCAAGTAGAAGCAGTATTAGCCACTATGTTTTCCCCTTATCCTCTCTCTCGGAGCTTTTTTTGCTGTTGCTTCATGCGGTTTTCCAGTGTCAGTGTTAAACTGACAATCACTCTTTGTTCCTTTGGTCTTTGCTGTTCTGAATAGTTTGCAGAGCTATGGTCAGTTTTTTCTGCTAATCTAAGCTGTAAATGCTTGGCAAAGTCAAGGATCAGCAACAAGTAGCGGTCTCCTTGCAGGCTGAGGCCCGAGATGTTGCATCCGAATCGCGTTCGGAAAACTTCTCCAAAGTTTCAGCAATGAGGACTTTGTTCCTGCGAGTGGCTCTGCTCAGAAATGGCTTATTGACACCTCTGCTGGGCAGATGGACTTTCTAACCCTGTGAGAGTGCAGCAGGTGCTGCTGCAGGGTATGGAGCTGCATTGTAATGGTAAAACCTTCAGGGACCTTCTGCCTTGAGCCATCTCTCCTGCCTTCAACTTAAAGGCAGGGCTATACTCCTGTTGAGAGCAGGAGCCTGTACTAGTTATTTTACCAAAACAGGCAAAAAGGAGGCAAGGAGAATGGTGTCTTTGAAGGCTCTGTCTGCAAGCACAACTGAGGTGGACAAACAGTGTGTCAAAGAACATTTTTTCAAACTTAAGTATTTTGGAAGGTAGAGGGGAACAGGGCATACACAGGCAAAATGCAGAAACTAACTCTTAACAAGTAACTTATTCTGGTTGTTACTGGAAGAAATCTATCAAGGCAGGGGAATGGAGAGATGGTAGAGAAGGGGAAGTCTTGGTGGTGGCTCCAGAGCCATGGAAAAGCAAAGTGGTGCGGTTTCCTCTAGGGCTTGGATTCTGTCAAGTTGAGACTTCCAGCTGCTGAATGGGAGAAACCAAAGGTGAGGCACATTAAAAGTCACCAGGAAGGACAGAAGCCTGAAGATGTGTGGGAGTTCCTGCAAAATGATTTGCAGGACCTCAAATAAATGAAAATAAATGATTTGCCCAGCTTGTGTTGCAGGAAGCATTGCTTGCAGCTAGGTTCTCCTGCAGGAGCCTTGCTGGTCCCACTGGAAGGGCCCAACTTTGGAATTAGCCTCATGCTGCTGCTGTTTCCCAGCCTTGTGTGACAGGAGGCTGCTTGGGTGAAGGTGGGTGGTGGTCTGTGCATCTCCACACCTTGTTCTGGGGTGTCCTGGGATGATGCCACTCCTGTGACCAGGCAAGTTGGCAAGGCTGAGACTGGTTTGTTCTCCAGAACCACCAGGTTGTCCAAGGCGGTCTTGGCCTGTTCTGCTGTTAGCATGGTGGGCCTTTCCAAAAGGGCAAGTGGGTGAAAGCCCACCTTCTTGTGGGATAACACTGCAGGGGTCAATGCTGTTGACTGCTGGGATGCATTTAGGGGGCTATCTGGGGTTGGTTGCAAGTAGATGACCTATGTGGGTTTGCCTTGTTCCTGATTTCTTTTGGACAAAGCACTGGGAAGCTGGTGATGCTGGGGTTACGTTGAGCTGTATTTCTCTCCTCAATCAGGCGGTGCGAATACTCGGTCAGTCCTAGGAGCATCTGCAGCACGTGAGTGTGGATGGACTGTTCTGCCAACAGCAGGTGCTGGACTGGAGCTGCAACTGCTGGAATAACTGTTGAATGTGCTAGAAGGGTGTGAATTCCTCTACTGCACCATATATGTGTTTAAGATACAGCACACCATACATAGCAGAGTGCTGTGTCTGATGCGAGTGTAACAATGCCACCGTGTCTAGGCAAGTACCAAACTGTCTTGTCTCTAAGTGATGTCATGCATCAGGAGGAGGATTTGGTGTGTCTTTTCATGGCTGTGACTGGCTTCTGGCTGCTCTGCCATGTGTCAGTTCAGAGGCTCCCTCCCCTGCTCCCAGCAGATCTCTTTCCCTGCCTTCTTTATCGGGATCTGTTCGTCGTCGTGGCTGTGTCTTAGGTTTGGGCGCTGGGAAACAGTTTAACTGTTGATCCAGGATCTGTTCTTGCAGAGCTGAAGCTTTCACCTTAGGATGTGGAGTATGAAGGAGAGCATGAACTGGGCATGGGTGAGCTGGTCAATCTGTGCTGGGCAGTGCTCTGGCAAGGTACTACTTGGCTTTCCAACTTGTGCTGTGTTAATTAGGTAGCAGTGCTGATGTGTCATGGTGGTGCCAGTCATGGGATGGCCTTCAGGGTTTCTCTGCAACAAGCTGATGTCTCCCATAGACCTACCCTTACTTCTACTGGGCTCTGGGCTGGACCATCCTTGGGGTAAACGGCTGGTTTTTGCCCTGTGAGGAATGTGAGACAGATGAGTGGGGCAAGGACTGGAAGAGTAGTGTCTACAGGGTGGCACATGGAATTTATCTTTGCTGCCCATGAGTTTCCTGCTTTGGCTTTATGGTCCGTCGTTAAAGCGTGGGGTGTTTAGGGAAGAAGTTAAGATTTAAGTTCTTATCTGAGCCGAATTGCTTCCTCGAAGTAGTGCTGCTTGGCTTAAGGGTGGCTTCTAAAGGAGGTCACGTTTCTGTTACAGAGGTGAAGGCTGTGATATTAATACTGCCTTTTGCTTCTGGTAGTGTGAGGGAAGGAGGGGACGTTTGCAGGGAGGCTGGAACAGCAATAGTGCAGGGCAGAAGGGATACCCGAGGGCTGTGTGGCAGGTAGTCGTGCAGGGTGTACTACATGCTGTTCCCTGCTTTGACTCTTTGAGTCTCTTCGTGCTGCCAGTCTCTGTGATACTGGGGTTGGAAGCTGGATGTGGATTTCATGTGCGTGGGGTTGATTAGACCCCTCAGGACTAAGGCAATGTCTCTTGAGAGCTTGTGCTTCGGTGGTGGGGAGGGTGGGTGGCCTGAGAAAGCTGCCCTGTGCCAGGTGAGAAGGGGAGGGTGGGCAAAGGGCTGTTGACGCCCTGCTGGTTGCCTGTGTCTAATTGTTGTAAAATATTTCCTGGGCTTTCTCATCTGCCTGCTCTACCTGTTCCCTCTGAATTATAGCAACAATGAGGGAGTGCTGTTTTGAGAGCACACACTAGCAAGTGGCAGAAAACGACCTGAGCTGGGAGAATGGTTATGTGTCAGACAAAAACTCCAGTAAGTGTTTTATAGCCCTCGGTGGTTCTGCAGCCCGATACCCTCTTTTACAACCGCGTGAATCATTAGCGAACAGCGTGATTCATACACACATCGTCATTCACCTAGAGCTAATGAATGAGCCCCTGACTGCTGAAGACTAATGACGTGGTAGAAGATGGGAATGAGCACCTCAAAAGAGGACAGACTTTTTTTTGGCTTTGTGTGGCAACTGGATTATTTCCCCCCCCCGCCCCCCACCATTAGCTCCCTATTCCCATGTAGCTGAGGCATTAACATCTTAACAAGCAAATCTGGATTTGTTGCTTCAGTCCCTCAGTGTACATCTTGTACCCAACTGGCCCATTAGCATAATGCAACAAGTCTTTTAAACTTGGAGCATTAATAATTGGAGAGGGAGGAGGGAGAGCAGGGGAGCTGTGGCAAAACCAAGCCTCCCAGTGAGTCACAAACGTCTGAAGTGCAGAAATGTCTTTTCCACTTACCAGTAATTGGGCATCCGGGCTTTCTGCATGAGGTCAGATGCAGCCAATAAGGCCTATTCAAAACATGCCTGCACAATTATGTTTTGTGATGTGTTGCCTTTGATCCAAGGATTTCAGAGTGGCGTTGATTCGCCTTCCCCGTGGGGTGTGCGGTATCCACTGGGGCCGGTTCAGTTCTCTTCAGCTGTATGGGATGAAGCTGGGATCTGCTCCTGGAGCTGCAGATTTGGGATCTGAGCTCTGGTGGTTGCCTGAGTGGTGGTCACACTGTCAGAGCTGGCTCCACTTGGGGATGGGAGGAAGCTTGGAGCTGCAGGTAGCGCGTGGTGGAGCGATGGGCGAGGGCTGGTTGTCACCTGCTACCTGTGCAGCCTTTCGGACACGTGATACCCAGCCAAATTCTCTGCCATGTGGAGAAATAGAGGTCTGTGACCTGATTCTTCTTTCACCTCCTTTCTCTCCCAGGGGAGCGATGCCTGCTGAGCTCAGGAGGCAGATCCCGGCAGCCGGCCAGGGACTGCGGAGGAGGGGGGCAAGCACTACCTTGCCTGACCCTTAAGGAGACACTCGCCGGTTCTTCCCCTGCTCCTCTGCTGACACAGTCATCTGCTGCCTCCCTGTGGGAAGCTTTCCCTTGCTGCCGAAGCAGGGGGTGCACTGGGGGAAGCAGGCTCGATTGATTCCCTTTTCCGGGGGGGGTCCTGGCTTGGTGCTTCACTCCCTAGCTTGCGCTCGGAAAGCTCGCTCGGCATCTGGGGGCTTTTCCTCTTCGAGAAGGTCAGTGGGTTAGTAGTAAGAGGGCAGAATACCTTTTCAGGACGGTCTTAATGTCCGTGTTCAATCTGTTTCTGGTTACACGGAGTGCTTTTTGTGTATCATCTTCCTGTAATGCTGGCAGATGCAACAGAAGATTCCTGTCTTGGGCTCTGGGACAAAACTACAGCGGGAGAGCTTGGCATTGTGTGAGCCATGGTGGCAATAGCTGCCTGGCCTCATGCTGTGCGGCTAAGTGATTTTTCTTTGTCCAGGGCAGAGGTGGCATTCAAAGGCAGAGGGGGAATTAGCTATCTGGAGTGTTTCTTGGATGCAGGAAGGGGGGGCTCGCTTTCTCCAATTAATGCTTATACTGAAAAGTCATCTTGAGGAAAGAATGACTTGGCCTCCTGGCTCTGCAATCCTCCCCTCCTATCCATGCTGCCACCTCCTTCTGCTTTTTCTGTGCTTTTGAGGTGGCACTGGATCCAGAGAGGTCATCTCTGCCTTACTTTTGCTTGGGAACTGCTCTCTTCCTTCGTACCCTTCTTTGGATGACCTGGAAACTTTTGAGGAACAACTTGTATTGATGTCACCTTTTAGGAGATGGTGCAGAGTTCTGGTGTATGCTGTGGTGAAATGCAGAATGCCTCTGGGGTGGGGCTTGTGAGGTTCTTGCCGAAACAATGCTGTGAAAAGTGGTGCCAACAGCATGGCTTTGGGCTCAACTTTACATTAAACCTCAAAGGAGCTAACGGTAGGTCCTGCTGTCAGCTAACCAGGGGTGGTGTGTGCTCTGTCTGGGTGTTGCTATCCTGCTCGAGCAGTGCTTTGGGCCCATCATCTGAACAGGGAGTGGGATTCCATTTATTTCTGATGGGAGACATCATGAAGAGCTGTTGCTTCTCAAGCAGTGAGTGTTGGCTGTGTGTGTGTTGCAAAGCTTTCAGCCGATGTTTTCGTGTCCAGGCGATGCAGCCTGTGGGTAAGCTCCCAGATAACGTTCCCTCTGGAGTGCTGAAGGGATCCTAGGCTCTTGTCTCTGCTCTTTCCTAGCAGGCTGATGGGATTTCCAGGAAAAGTTACGTAGCTTTTGCATCTGCTGTTGTTGTCTCTTTAGATTTGGCACCTGAGGTGGACTTGAGCCACTTCCTACTTGATGAAGGCTTTGTCTTATTAAAAGACATGAAGTCTTTAAAGGGCACAGCTGTGACCTGTTTATGTACTTCACAGCCATAACTCATAAGTTGTAGGAGCGTATGCGTAGAACTTCCCTACGGCAAGGTCAGCGCTGTTGCATCCAGGGCTCATATGAATAGGGAGTGTCTAATGGCCTGTGTTTTGTAAGAGAACCCAAACCAGCAATTTTGGGTCATATACCAACAGACACTTGCTTTTTACAGCACTCCATTCGTCATCTCTGCTCAGATCAAAAAAAAACCAACCCTTAAATATTCTTTACTTAGGTCACTGCTTCTGTGGACTGTGATCTCAACTTAGCACTACAGGCACATGGTACTTCAGTGAATACCATGTGGGTATCTGTTCAGAAGTAGCCTCTTCTCTTAGACCTGTGGCATGTGCCTGGTGAAGTTCTGCCTTGGATTACATGGATATTGCTGGTATCTCTCTTGCAGCTGGCCATGGATGTGTCAGTGATGGAACTGGTCTAGCCACCGGAGAATTCTTGGCTGTCCTGGCAGCTTGGGCTCCTCAGTACATGTGGTGGCTGCCCAGTAACCTGTGGTTCTCTTGGAGACCAGCAGATGTTACCTTGGGAAGGTAACATGGCTTGAAGCAGTATGTGGCAGCAGTTATTTCATAGAAAGCTTCCTAGCTGTGGTGTGTGGTTAGGGTCAGATTATCTGAAAACTGTTTGCTCCACGCTCCTGCCGGTCTCTGGCAGTCACGTACAGGCCTTGTGCTGCCCTTGGTTCCTGGGGAAAGCAAGACGTCACGAAGCTAGTGCCCTGTAAAAATAAGCTCATTTTGAGTCACAGAGAATGGCTGACCTTCCTTGTCTCCACATCACCCAGTGTGCTATTAGTGTGAAATGTTTCACTGTGGAACAACTACAGCCCAGCTGCTGTTTGTCAGGTCCCCTCTGATACCACAGGGTAGGCCAGGAACTGCTATTTATATAGCATGTCTGTTAAATTAATGCTCTCCCTTGCCAGCGCATACCCCAAATTCCAGGAGACAGGTTGAGCGACTGTTCCTCCTCAGACTTCTGGTTGGGGTTGCTCTTCTCTGTCAAGCCGAGGGTAGCAACCCTAGGGTGGTACTTTGTGGTGTGTGGCCACGCGGGTAGGCCGTGTAAGACGGTAGGAGGCTTTTAGAAAACCACTGGGCCAGTTTCTAGTTTCAACTGAAAGCTGAAGGTCTAAGGATCTGCTCAGCTGTTCCTTCTGACGGGCCAAAAGGGTAGAAACCAAATCCCTGGAGGTGAAGATGGCCACCCGGCCCAGGAGGCTCAACTGTCGGCTGTAACGAAAGCCACCCACGGGGTATACTTGGCAGCTGCTTCCAAATGTGATACACTGCTCGCTTTGTGCACTTGCCTTCTGTTGTGGTGGCTTCCTCATGCTCAACCAGAAAATGTGTACACAGTGGGCACCGTGCCTGGTGCCAAACGTGGCTTTGGGACCCAGCGCAGCGATCCAGCTGGTGCAAGTGTCTTCTGTGAAATCCCCGCTCTTCTAAAAAAGAACCCAGTGGTGCCATTCTTGGTCTGTGATGTGCCACTGCTGTCATGAGGTGTAGTGAGATGCTGCAGGGTGGTCTCTCTTAGGCAGCACAGGAAGGTTTTTCAGGGAAAACGATGCTCGGATGCCGTAGTACCTGCTTGTGGGAGTGGTGGCAAAGTGTCCTTCAGCTTCTCAGGGCACAGCACAGGCTGCCACTCGCTGTGAGAACTTGTTAACATTTGCTCTTAGGTCTGCCAGCCACTGGGAAGGCTGGTTTTTTTTTTTGTGGTACAGTTGTCTGAAATTCAAACTGTAGTAACATTGAAGTTTTAATAATAGAACAGGCCGTTCTGTCCACAAACCTCAACTTTCTCAAGAACTTGCCATCTCCAGAGAGGAAAATGTGCTTGGTTTTGCTTCCCCCTCTCCAACAAACAGCTCTCTGGCAGGTTGTAGCAGCGAGGTTGGAGCCCACTTAACAGTCATTCAGGAGCAAAGTCAGAGCCCTGATCATCATCCTCTGTACCTAAATTGGCACCTTCCAGGCCATGCTAAGTCTGAGCTAATTGCCAATTACTGGCAGGGCTGGCACAGCGTGAGGAGTAACCATAGTACCCAGAGAGTGAAGTGCTTTTGCCTTTCCAGAGGTTGGTACTTAATTGCCCCCTTGTTTCTTTGTAGAGCGTGGACATGTTCCCTTAATGCTTTTAATTGTTTTCTCCTCTCTGGTTCCATGTGTAGTGGCACACCTTGTGCTGTCCTGTGGTGGAGGGAGGTCATCCTGCCCCTCTGCTCTGCCCTGGGGAGGCCCCATCTGCAGCACTGGGACCAGTTCTGGGCTCCCCAGTTCCAGAAGGACAGGGAACTGCTGGAGAGGGGACAGCAGAGGCTACAGAGATGATTAAGGGCCTGGAGCATCCCTGTGATGAGGAAAGCCTGGGGGCCTTGGGTCTTTTGAGTCTGGAGAAGAGAAGGCTGAGGGGGGATCTGATGAGCGTCTATAAATACTTCAAGGCTGGGTGTCAGGAGGATGGGGCCAGTCTTTTTTCAGTGGTGCCCAGTGACAGGACAAGAGGGAACGGGCACAAACTTGCACATAGGAAGTTCCATCTCAACATGAGGAGGAACTTCTTTGCTGTGAGGGTGGCAGAGCCCTGGCAGAGGCTGCCCAGGGAGGGGGTGGAGTCTCCTTCTCTGGAGACATTCAAACCCACCTGGACACGTTCCTGTGGGACCTGCTCTGGGTGGACCTGCTTTGGGAAGGGGGTTGGACTGGATGATCTCTGAAGGTCCCTTCCAACCCCATATCATTCTGGGATTCTGAGATCCTGGATGCCAGTTTCCTATAAACTGGGTCTTTCTGAGCATTTCAGGTCTTGCTGCTCCTACTTGCATTACGAGGGCAGCCATTTGGCTGCTGTGTGGGCGCTCCTTAGCCCAGAGCAGGGACAGCAACTGTCTCTAACTGCTTAAAACTTCCTGGCTGGGTTCAGTCTGAAAGCATTAGCCTCCAGTTTGATGTGGTGGGATTTGTCCCAGGTCCACCAAAACTCTTAGCGACGCTGCGTTGTGAAATCGGGATGCTGCCGACCAGAGTATGATCTGGAGTGCTTCGGCTCCATCCTTCCCGGGGATGGTACAGGGAAGAACCAGCTCATTGCACGTTCCATCCCGAGTTGCCGGTGTTGAGCGCTGCCCTCAATCTAGATTGATTGCTTAATTGTTCACTGTAACAATTCTGTAATGAAGTTCTGTCTGGCAGCGGGCTCGCTGGGGGATTCGTGGCTGGCAGTGCTCTGCCGGGCAGCAAATGTCCCATGTGCTTCACGCACAGCAGAGCCTGTTGGGTTTAGGTGTCCTGTTCAGAAAAGTCCCTTTCTAGAGGCTGTAGTCGTTATTATTCCCCCTCCTCAGTGCTGGAATTAATGTATTTTAGAATCTATAACCCAGCAGCGGAGGAGGAGGCATGGGATTTTTGCAAAAATACCTGTCGTTGTCGTCTTCAGGCACAGCGGCTGCAAAGACCGAGAGGAAACCTGTAAATGATATTACTATGCAGAATAACCTATTATTTTTTTCGAAGTGTTGTTGAACAGCTGCTTTCTTAGAAACTCTTTGCTCTGTTTTTTTTTCTCATTGTGGTGAATTTAGCAGAGGCAACCGCAGTTTGTTTTTTAGACCTTGCTGTCCTGCAGTAAGGTCACCTATAGGTACAAGCTTGCTTTGAGAGGGGAAAACTGCTCTTCTGTGGTGGGATAAAATGGTGTTGGTGGGTGTGTGAGGGAGTTCTGTAGCCATCACTTGGGTGCTTCAGCTGGTGGCTGGCTGGTCCCAACCCATCTTAATGTAGTGATCGAATCCTGACCGTGTGTCTTTAAGGAAGAGGGGATGAGCAGGGGATGCTGACTGCTACCTTCAATTAGCTGGCTGCCTAACGAGCTCCTGGGTTGGGTGGATGAGCTGTACCCAGCAGGCAGCAGCAGCGTGCAGGCAGGGGTGCCCCCTGGGCTGTTTGGGTGCCCAGGAACACGGGGTGACAAGCTGGTGATTCCCTCTGCTCCGGGCACCTCCTGCTGCTGCTCCCACCACAAGCTGCTCGCCTGCTGTTTTGCTGGATTCTGCAGGAATCAGTGAGTGCCTGAAATAGCTTTGGCTGGGTAAATAGTGGGGAAAGCACGTCAAACCCAAGAAATGCACTTGGTGTTGGTAATGGAAGGTGCTTTTGGATCCGAATCCAGGCTGGAATTTGCTGAAGAGTTGGACCAAGCACAGTAGTGTGCTGTGTTAAACTAGTTTGAGACTTAAATGGGGGAGTGTGCATCGTCTAAGAGAGTCTTTTCATTTACTTTTTTGCAGTAATAAATCATGAGGGCTTGTGAAGTCCAAGCACCTCGGGTGGGGTGCTTTGTGCAGGGTGTTGCTAAGGAGCAGTGATTTGATGGACACACATAATTCTGCTTTATAGATAAGACGCCGTGTATAAGATAAATAATCACCAGTTAAGAGTGGTCCCTTCAAGGTGTGGGTTCGGTACAAACCAGTGGCTCTGCTGATGCTGGTGTGTCTGGGGCAGTGGAACAAAACACAAGGCCTGGGGCTGGGATTTGAGGGGTGGCTTGCCTTAAAATCTAAATGTACATTTACAAGTGCTTTTTTTACTGAAGAATTGGTCTTGGGAGGGCACATGCAGACTTCCTCTGTGCTGTTGCCACCTTCTCCCCTAGTTTGCTGTCTGCTCTTTGCCCTCTATCCTCAGGACAGAAACCCTCTTCCAAGCAGGAGAGCCGTGGAGAGCCCAACGGTCCCATCTCCCACGTGAGGATGCCCTTAGTTGGTGCAGCAAGTCAGGCGTGATGCGCAGAGCTTTCCAGTCTTTGGGAAGGCTGAGAACCTCTTCTTTCAGAGGAAGAAACGAGCTGTGTGAGCTTGCCTCAAGAGTGCTGCCTTCAGAAAAGTCGGGAAGAGTTGCTTTCATTCTGACCAGCCTCTTACTCAAAGGAGCCTGCTGGGAATGATAGGCCATTATATCTCCCCTAAGGCTTGTGCCATGCGCTGGGGTAGCTAACTGCTTTAATTGAGTGGTGTATGGAGTGTTCTTGGCTGGGGTGACCTGGAAGGCTGAGAGCTGTCAGCATGGCTCAAAGCTCCTTCTGGGAATAACGCCTGCGAGCGTCTCTTTGCGACTTTCTTGATTAGTGTGTGCGGGGGATCTTGGATATTAAAACCAATTAGTTGTCTTTAAGGTCAGGGAGTTATTTGACCTACCAGCATCTGTCTCAACTTGGCCTGAATTGAGGATCTTTGGAAGAGGGCTGTACAACTTGTGTAAAGAGGCTAATGAAGTGATGCTTTTTAAAGCACTTCCCCGCTGTCTCTGTAGCCCAAACACTTCAGGCAGGATGCTAGTGCATGACAGTGTGAAATGGCAGCAGGCAGGTGCTGTATTAGTCTTGTCCTACTGTAAGAAATCTAACAGTGCAAAACCCCTATATATATATTTTTTTTTTTTTAATGGCTGAAAAGCACTTAGGATTCTGGGTTAAATCACCACCAGAGTTAAAGGTGTTTTCGCAGAGCTCAGCCTGTCCTTGAGAGGGCTAGAGGACACAACGAGGTATTTGATTTTTATGCTATTACTCAAATGTAAAGTATGAGGTCTGGGTTAGATTTGAGACAATGCAGAAGCAGCACTTGAGGCATCTGGGTTTCTCCATGGCAAATGGGAGATACCTGCTGGAAAGCAGGCAGGAACTTCCCCCATTTTCATTTTGGCTTTGGGTGGATTTGAAACCCTGAGGCTGCTTCGGGGATTAAGACTTCTGCGGGATCCACCCCAAAGCCATAGGAGGGACGAATATCCATCTTACTTTTTTCCATTTCATTTAAGCCAGTTCTGTGATTTGTGGGGTCTTATCTCTTGACTCGGTGCCTGGGGTTGGCGCTTCCGAGCTAGTGGTTGTGTACTTAAGCGTGCTTTATTTAAAGCAGCTGCCAGAGTTGGTGAGTCTGTCTGCAAAGCAAAGTGCTAGTGGGAAAGTAGAGAAAAGACTTAACTGCCACAACAGGATCCTTCCAGCTCGGTTTTCTGTCTTAATGTGAGGAGAACAAAGTGTTAAAACAGCACTTGGGCTGGCTAGTGCTCCAGCTGTCTGAGAACAAATGGAATGGGCTTAAAATTGTCCTTAAGGTATGTGACTGCATTGTTTTAAATAATCTCTGCAGGGGACTGCCTACATGCCTTTCCCTTGCAGCCCTTAGCCTGTACATACGGTCTTTTTTCCGGAAGAGTATCCCAGGTTAGACAAGCAGCTTTTGGAAGACCTGCTTGATAGTGGCTACCCTGAACACTTGGTTATGGAGTCAAAATTCTCTGAAGAGCCTGTTTTGTCGTCTTTTCTCTCCACTGTTGTCCAGCAGAAGGGGAATTACGCCCCTCATCCTTGAGGGGAGGGAGGAGAGACAGCTGCATGCACAGAATATGGTATGAATGCACTTGTTGCTTTGGCTGGTGACTGCTCACAACTCTTTTTTTTTTTTTTTTTTTTCTGTTTCTCAGCAATGGTACCAGCATGATATCATTGATCATTCCCCCCAAAGACCAGATTTCGCGAGTGGCAAAAATGTTAGCGGATGAGTTTGGCACCGCCTCCAACATTAAGTCTCGAGTGAATCGCCTTTCAGTACTGGGAGCCATCACATCTGTACAGCAAAGACTGAAACTCTATAACAAAGGTAACTCCTAGCTTGGGTGGGTGCTGGCAAACTTCCCTTGCTTGGAAGCAGCCTTAAGTTCCTGCCTTACGCAGTGTTCTGCTAATCAAATCTGGTGGCCTGTGCTGCTGTTTTGCGCTCATGTTCCAGGTATGTTGCCCTGGGAGGGCTACTTCAGGGGTAGATTTTGGGAATAGAATAGTAAGGTGGTCCTTGCCTTTAAGAAGTGGGCTCAGGATTCTGTCCTTAGCTGTGCTGACCCTTCTAAACTTGGCCAGCCCTGAAAGCTGTTCCACATTTGTATTAAACTAGGGGTTTTTTTCATCAAGCAGAAGCTTATGTGTGTCACCATGCAGCCACCATAGTTTTGGGAGGAAATAGACCCAGCCTATCTAAAACAAGCACTGGAAAAGAGTTCATAGTTACTATTTTTACACTGATGAGTGGCCTTCATTGAGATGGTCAGTCTATAAATCACTGTATAAGAACTAGGAAAGCTTCACGGGGATGTCCAGCCTTTCCCCGGATTCTCTGGGCTTGTGAGCTCCTAGGTCTAACAGACAGGTACATGTTCTTGCAGATTTATTGCAAGTCTTTCCATTAGTCTTACCTTTTAGCTTCCCACTCCAAGCTGTTCAGTAGAGGTGCACTAAATTAGTTTGACTTCCCTCCCAGATCTCTACAACAGAACGAGGTGGGAGAAATGGAAAGTCAAAAAACTTGGGAGCTTCAATTTCAACTCTGCCTTAAGCATTACAGCCTAGTAATTAGTTTTTGATGGGTGCAGCTTGCAATATTTCCTAGTGATCTAAAATTGCCTTGTGTCCTTTATAGTACCTCCAAATGGTCTGGTTGTTTACTGTGGAACAATTGTGACAGAAGAAGGAAAAGAGAAGAAAGTCAACATCGACTTCGAACCTTTCAAACCAATCAATACGTCGTTGTATTTGTGTGACAACAAATTCCACACAGAGGTAAGAAGTTTCTTATTGCCTGCTGCTCTTGGAGTAGTCAAAATCAGGCTGCTTTGCTGGACTCACTGGAACAATTGACCTGGACAGGCTGGAGAGTTGGGCAGAGCACACCTGATGAAATTCAACCAGGGCAAGTGCTGGGTGCTGCACCTGGGGAGGAATAACCCCCTGCACCAGGACAGGTTGGGGGTGACCTGCTGGAGAGCAGCTCTGAGGAGAAAGACCTGGGAGTCCTGGTGGACAACAGGGTGGCCATGAGCCAGCAATGGGCCCTGGTGGCCAAGAAGGCCAAGGGCATCCTGGGGGGCATCAGGAAGAGTGTGAGCAGCAGGTGGAGGGAGGTCATCCTGCCCCTCTGCTCTGCCCTGGGGAGGCCCCATCTGGAGCTCTGGGTCCAGTTCTGGGCTCCCCAGTTCCAGAAGGACAGGGAACTGCTGGAGAGGGGACAGCAGAGGCTACAGAGATGGTGAGGGGCCTGGAGCATCTCTCTGATGAGGAAAGGCTGAGGGACTTGGGTCTTTTTATCTAGAGAAGAGAAGGCTGAGGGGGGATCTGATCAACCCCTCTAAATACTTAAAGGGTGAGTGTCAGGAGGATGGGGCCAGTCTTTTTTCAGTGGTGCCCAGTGACAGGACAAGAGGGAACGGGCACAAACTTGAACATAAGAAATTCCTTCTCAACATGAGGAGTGAGGGTGGCAGAGTCCTGGAAGAGGCTGCCCAGGGAGGTGGTGGAGTCCCCATCTCTGGAGACATTCAAACCCCACCTGGACACGTTCCTATGCAACCTGCTCTGGGTGGACCTGCTTTGGCAGGGGGGTTGGATGAGATGATCTCCAGAGGTCCCTTCCAACCTCGTATCATTCTGTGATTGTGTAATCCTTGCTGTGCTCAGGTCCATGGTCTGTAGAACAGCAGGCTTTAATTAAGACGTCTTGCTGGTGAAGCCACTGGGTGGCTTGTGACTGGCCAAACCTGCTCTGGGTGGACCTGCTTTGGGAGAAGGTTGGATGGGAAGGGAGTTGAGATATTGTCCTGCTCCCACTCCAACTGACTTTATGGCCCAGCTGGTAACTGCTGAGTTTGGGTAACCCACAGACAGAGCTTTTCTCTCTAACTGGAGGCAAGAGTTTTGTTTCTTTTTTTCCTTAACCTTAGAGGCCAACAGATCTTATTCCAAGCCAGGCCTTAAAGTAATGCCAAGATAACATTAGTGTTGCCGGTCTTGATATCAGCTGTTGTTAACTGAGACGCTTGATGGAGAACTGGCATGTGCCTAATCAATCTGGGGTAAAGTGGGATTATTTTTATCCGACATCTACTTATCTTAGTTGAGTGAATAGTTTGAGGCATATTTAAATTCATGTGGATTACACTAGTCTTGACTGCATGAAGTCACTTCATTGTGTCCAAGTCTGTCTTGGCTGTGTTGTTAGTGGCAGATGTCTCAGTATTTGTAGTAGATGACTGACTGCCTCTCACATCCATGGTGTTCACCACCATAAATGTGTGGGCTGAGACTTAATGACGTGATCAAACCTGTATGACCCCTCACCACAAAAGAGACATTGAGGGGCTGGAGTGTGTCCAGAGAAGGGCAACGGAGCTGGTGAGGGGTCTGGAGAACAAGTCTCCTGAGGAGAGGCTGAGGGAGCTGGGGGTGTTCAGCCTGGAGAAAAGGAGGCTGAGGGGAGACCTCCTGAAAGGAGGGTGTAGCCAGGGGGGGTCGGTCTCTTCTCTTAAGTCACAGGCAACAGGACCAGAGGAAATGGCCTCAAGTTGCACCAGGGGAGGTTCAGATTGGAGATTAGGAACAATTTTTCCACGGAAAGGGTTCTTAAGCCTTGGAATGGGCTGCCCAGGGATGGTGGTTGAGGCCCCATCCCTGGAGGTGTTCAAAAGCCGGGTTGACATAATGCTTAGAGACATGGTCTAGTGATGTTGTTTTATCAGTGTTGGGTTGATGGTTGGACTAGATGATCTTAAAGGTCTCTTCCAACCTGGACAATTCTATGAAGTGGGCTTGACAGGCCATTCAGTGATGTAATTCTAATTCTTTGCTTGAATTTTTGGGGTCTGATCCATGATTTAGTTTCAAAGGGTAGGAGTACAGGAAGGAAAGGTGTGCACATTGCACAGGTGAGGTGCGTCTCTATTATTCTGTTTCCCCACAGAGGATGAAATCCCAATATACCTATTCCTGGCAGGAATAACAAAACTGCACACAGGTACAGCTCTAAAGTTCCGCTGACCCCATATCTCCATAGGTATTGAAAGCAGGAGGTAAATAAAAGCATTCAGAGAGAGCCAGAGGTGCAAAGCCAAGGGAGATACTTGTCCCCACGGTTGTTGACAGTGGGTGAACAGCGGTAGGTTGTCTTCTGCCCTATCAAGTAAGGGATTAATTTGGTCTTGGCTGCAGCTACAGCCTCAGTGCACCCATTCAATACCAAAAAAAAGTAGGTGCTGCTCAGTGGGCTGTTCCCTGGAGGTAGCTGTAGATACACTCTTGCTGGTGTGTAGCATTGCTCAGCAAGAGAGTGGCAATAACTTGAGAGGAGTTCATGGTCATTGCTACTGCTGCTGATGTGATTAGTGATGGCACCTTTCTCCATGGGCTGTTGGCTCTCCTGTGTCTTTTGAGTATGTGGTTATTTTACTTGGTGGTATCTGCAGGATCACATCTAGGTGTAGAAACCTGCTGTCTGCTGTCTTGAGCAGGGAGATGATGTTAGCACTGAAGTCTTGATTTGTGTATCTATCTCATTTGGTTGTAGAACCACACTTTTAACCCAGTGGTCCCCCCCAAGGTGCAGTTAGAACTCAACAGATGGGGCATCAGGCTTGGTACACGAATAGATTTCCTATGGAAGTGAGGATATGTCAAGGAGCAGAAAAAGAATGTGATCCAGGCTTGGTACACGAATAGATTTCCTATGGAAGTGGGGATATGTCAATGAGCAGAAAAAGAACGTGATCTTCACCTCTGGGCTGAAGCTGCAAAGAGGAAACTCAGCCCAGGCTGAAGGAATCAGAATTAAAGCAACAGTCCCTTTTTTTCTGCTTGATAGGTCAAAGAGTGGAGTTGCTGACCTAGAATTAATGAAGGTGAAACTGGGGGAATCGCTGATCGTTGGATACTTTATTAAAATAAGAGGGAATGGGGAACATCAGAGCTGTAGTCATCTGCTGCCTGGCAAGAGTATCCGATAAGATTTCCTCGGGATATTTTATGGCCTGTGTGAAACCGAAGTAACTTCCCAAGAGGGATATGAACCCTGATGTGTGTCTGAAGGGGAGGATTTACAATGACTTATTTTGATACCTTGGCTGGAGCATTCATTCCAGTCACACGATTTGCTTGGCTCTGCCCCAGCGAAATAGATTGCAATGTAATATGCCACTTCCTCCTCTCATTCATCCCACCGCTGAGGAATTAATACAGAATATTTGTTTTGGCCAGTAGATTCCATTAAATCTTAGTGTCTGTTTCTTTTAAGCATGAAAGCTGTAGACTTTGGTGGTGTGGATTTTGGATAAAGATGAGTGATGGTTTTTATTCTTTCCATCCAGGCCAATAATCAGGCTGGCAGGCGTGCAGGCAGTTAATGGTCCTGTGCAGTAAACCAACACCCTCACTCTTTCAGGATTAAACTGGGGACTTAAAACCAGCTGGAATTTGACAGGTTCTCCGTCCTGCTGCTGTTCTTTTGCCAGCCAGAAAGAGGACTCTTGCCATTATGTTTATTGGGCACCTATAAATGAACAGAATCGGACGAAAGTAACTCAAAAGCCTTAGTATTAAGGAGTGTGTTAGTTGTTAGTCAACTTAAATGACCTTAGAGGGTGAATTTAGCTGCCTTCTTTAAAGGGAAGAAAATTGATGGATAAATTAATTTTCCAGCAAATATTACGGCTCTCTTCTCTATAGGTACAGGATAATTACTGCTGCTGTTACTTAATGCTGCTGTGTGAGGCTGAATTTGTCACAGCTGCTGTAGGTTTTATCGTTCTACCTTTGGGACTTGTTGAAGTCAGGAGGTGCAGCGAACCGGTCTTAGTGGTCGTTGGCAAGTCTCAAGCTGGTCTGTACTGGTGCTCTGCAGTATAAAACTGCACTGACAAATAGCCTGGTCAGTGATCTAAGCGAGTTCTGCTTTCCTGGCTGGGGTACTTGGAAAAAATCACTTTTCCAGTTTTGCCAAAGGGAGAGGTGGTGCAGCGTCACAGAGGTGTGATTCGTTTCACTTATTAACACTTCCCAGAGCCAGCCTTGAGGGTTTTGCTGTTACACCTGCCTGTGACATCACTCAATCAACTGGTGATGCTGTGAAAATAGTTATCAGGCTTAAAAGTTAGTTTTTCTTTCTGCTCTTGCCAGCACTCCGTGGGGCAGTAATCCGGGATAGACTCAGCTCCTGGATCTGCTGCTCTTCCTCTAGTTTATTGGTTAAAAAAAAAATAGCAGTGACCACCTGTGGACCTAAAATGTATTGAGGTGTATTGTTTTTGGTAGCCTTTCTGAACCAGGGCCCTTAACAAACTGGTGCTTACTGCTGACAACATGCTTTTCTCTTCCAGGCTCTTACAGCGCTGCTTTCCGACGACAGCAAGTTTGGCTTTATTGTAATAGATGGTAGCGGTGCACTCTTTGGAACTCTTCAAGGAAACACAAGAGAGGTCCTGCACAAATTCACTGTGGATCTTCCAAAGAAGCATGGTAATGGACTAGTCTCTCTCTAAACTGCAGCAGAATATTGCAGGATGGGGCAGGAGCAGGGGATTTTTGGCCTGTAGGTGTTTAGCTCTGCTCAGTTCTGTGCTCCCCTGAAATCTGACAGCAAAGCCTCTCGTCTGAGCCTTCTGTCAAAATTAATGAATCACTGTAATATGCAGTTGATAGGGCTGGGAAGATGATTAGGTGTGTTTAGCTCTGCTCAGTTCTGTGCTCCCCTGAAATCTGACAGCAAAGCCTCTCGTCTGAGCCTTCTGTCAAAATTAATGAATCACTGTAATATGCAGTGATAGGGCTACGAAGATGATGAGATGCCTGGAGCATCTCTCTTATGAGGAGAGGCTGAGGGACTCAAGCCTTTTTAGTCTGGAGAAGAGAAGGCTGAGGGGGGATCTGACCAACGCCTATAAATACTTAAAGGGTGGGTGTCAGGAGGATGGGGCCAGGCTTTTTTCAGTGGTGCCCAGGGACAGGACAAGAGGGAACGGGCACAAACTTTGAACATAGGAAGTTCCATTGTAAACGTGAGGAGGAACTTCTTTCCTGTGAGGGTGGCAGAGCCCTGGCAGAGGCTGCCCAGAGAGGTGGTGGAGTCTCCTTCTCTGGAGACATTCAAACCCCACCTGGACACGTTCCTGTGGGACCTGCTCTGGGTGGACCTGCTCTGGCAGGGGGTTGGACTGGATGATCTCCAGAGGTCCCTTCCAACCCCATATCATTCTGGGATTCTGTGATCTTAAAGTGGCACTCCTTATTTCCTGGTGCGCATGACCCTTCACTTGGTTTTTGGGACAGTCCTAATTAAATATTACTAGCACAAGTGCTAATACCCAACCCCATATCATTCTGGGATTCTGTGATCATCTTAAAGTGGCACTCATTTCCTGGTGCACGTGACCCTTCACTTGGTTTTGGGACAGTCCTAATATTACTAGCACAAGTGCTAATACCTTTTGGTAGCACCTGTAAAGTTTGCTTCTGATGCTGTTGCACCCAAACTGCAGGGCAAAGCAAGAAGGTGCAAGAAGCACAGAAACCCAATGGAGCAAGCAAAGTTCTAGTTCCATTACATGATTCTGTGTAGTAGTGAGGCACTGATGAATCCAGCAGATTCTGTTCCCTCCTCCTGGTTTGCTGACCACCTCTGTGGATTAGGATGGGACAAAATGAAATAGAAGTGTCTCCCCCAGTAAGGCTGTGCAGCAGGGGGTGCTGGGTTGCATCGTATCAGCAAGAGAAATAGGTGAGGCAGCATGACAGAGGAAATGGCTTTTAATCACAGAATCTTCTAGGTTGGAAGGGACCTTAAAGATCATCTTGTCCAACCATCAACCTAACTTGGACAAAAATAGACACCCACACAACAAACAAGGAGCATCATCACTAAACCAGACCTCCCAGCACTACATCAACCCGTCTTTTGAACACCTCCAGCGATGGGTCCTCAACCGCGTGCCTGGGCAGCCCATTCCAATGCCTGAGAACCCTTTCAGTGAAAAAATTTTTCCTAATATCCAGCCTGAACCTCCCCTGGCACAACTTGAGGCCATTTCCTCTTGTCCCATCGCCTGTTCCTTGGGAGAAGAGACTGACCCCCCCCCCCCCGGCTACACCCTCCTTTCAGGGAGTTGGAGAGAGCAATAAGGTCTCCCCTCAGCCTCCTTTTCTCCAGGCTGAACACCCCCAGCTCCCTCAGCCTCTCCTCACAAGGCTTGTGCTCCAGACCCCTCACCATCTTCGTTGCTCTTCTCTGGACCTGCTCCAGCAGTTACAGGACTGTGAAGACAATGAAATTACAGGACTTAAAAAATGTGCAGAGGTGTTCAGAAATTCTATAGAGAGATATAGGTCTGTATATAAAAAAAATAAAAATAAAAATCAACCACCAACATATTTCCCTCCGTGGGATATTTGGAGAAAAATCTCTTGCTGTGAATGAACCCTCTTTATTCAGTTGCTGTTTCAGTCCCTGCCCCTGGCTCTGCCTCTGGCAAACTCATTCTGAAGCTGCAGCTGCCCTCAACTTCGGTTATTCAGGGCTCAGTTGGGACCACGTAATACTAATAACCTTCCTGAAATGAACTGACTTCCCAATTGCTACCCTGGCCTCTCTGCTCTTCCCTAAAGGTAGAGGAGGTCAGTCTGCCTTGCGTTTTGCTCGTTTGAGGATGGAGAAACGACACAACTACGTGAGGAAGGTAGCGGAGACAGCTGTGCAGCTCTTCATTTCTGGAGACAAGGTGAACGTGGCCGGTCTCGTTTTAGCTGGATCGGCTGACTTCAAAACTGAATTAAGTCAATCCGACATGTTTGATCAGGTGAGTGACCTTTTTCTGAGCAGAGCCCCAGCGTTTAAGCTGTCAGTGATATTGGCAGCAGCTCTGCTACAAGATGCATCTCAGGGAGGAGTGTAACCTCGGTGTCTTAAGTGATTTGATCAAAGCTAAATAAATCTGTTGTATCCTAACGAGATCTCCATTTCCTAATGCCTCCTGCAAGGATGTAAGATCTCCTTTTCTTAATAACAATACTCATAAGCAATCTGTCCTCTCTGGTTTGGAGCTGGCATTCACATTCTTTGTGTTCCCAAATCTAAAGTAGGAGCTTTACTGGAACTAAACGCCACTAAAACTAATCTCCCTGCCCCTGTTGCCTGAAAACTGTGCTTCAATATTAAGTGTTCAGAGGTCCCTCTGTCTTGGAACCTCTGCTTGCAAGTGAAACAAAGCAGATTAATGCTGTGGCTCTTGCCAGGCACTTACTCTGATGGTGCTGTGAAGTGGTCCTGTGGCAGTGCTGTGTAACAGACTCCTTTTCACGTTTCCTCTTCTCCTTGTTCAGCGGTTGCAATCCAAAGTGCTCAAACTAGTTGACATTTCATACGGAGGAGAAAATGGATTCAATCAAGCAATTGAGTTGTCAACTGAGGTCCTCTCCAATGTGAAATTCATTCAAGAGAAGAAACTAATAGGTACGTGGCTCCACGCTCAGCCTCCTTCTCCCGAGCCAAATATGCTTGACTGAATATGCTGATGCCTCTGTGTGCTGCCTCAGCTGGGCAGAGCATGACTTGTAGTGAGCCTTTCTGTCACCTGAACACCTCAGATGCTGCTGGACTTAATGAGAATTCAAGGAGTGGGGATTTTTGTTGATTTTCCTTTTTTTTCCCCCCACAATATTTCTTGTGGCTTCTCTGTTTATCTTTTCATTAGAGATCACCTTCATTGTTTGATTTTTTTTTTTTTTTTCCCCACCATATTTCTTGTGGCTCCTCTCTTTATCTTCTCATTAGAGATCACCTTCATGTCAGGCTTTCTGGTGACATTTGGGTGGGAGGGAGAAAAAATATCTCCTTGGATCGTTTGCATCGAGAGTTAAGATTTAATTTGTGTTAAGGTGGCAGTAGAAAGTGATCCCTTGTTTGACTGTCAGCAGACACATCACTAATTGCAAGCCCAAGAGGGCAATACAAACAGTAGGTACCTTACACTGAGGAGAGTGAAGTTAAGTAGTGCCTGCTGGTGGGTTAATCCCATTGATTGTCTCATAGCGAAGGTAGCCCTTTCAGTGGGGTGAGATTCCTGACAGGGAGTGGAGTTTTCTCCATCCTCACTTCCTCCAGATTCCTGACTCACTGATGGAGTTGACTTTCTGCCCATGAGTGTTCTAAATTACAGTCTTCGACGTGTTGGCACATACCTTGCTTCCTTCAGCAGCATCGCAGTCTCCTTTTCCAGTTTCTTCCTGCAGTGTTGGCACATACCTTGCTTCCTTCAGCAGTCTCCTTTTCCAGTTTCTTCTTGCGTTCCACTCAGATTTGTTAAAAATCCCTGTGGCATGATCAGTGTTTGTGACAATCTCTCTCTTTATACCTTGGCTGCAGGACGATACTTCGACGAAATCAGTCAGGACACGGGGAAGTACTGTTTTGGCGTTGAAGATACATTAAAAGCTTTGGAAATGGGAGCAGTAGAGATACTGATAGTCTATGAAAATCTGGATATCATGAGATACGTTCTGCACTGCCAAGGCACGGAGGGTAGGTAGCGCTTCTCCGTGAGGGTTTAACACCTAAGCCTTGGCTAGATTAACGCTGGAGGAGTTCCCAAAGCAGACCTTGAAGGGCCTGATCAAGGGAATGTTGCGTGGGCAGGTCACTAACTTGTGGCTTCCCAGCTACTTGGCCAGGGGGGAAAAGTCTGAAAGGAGCAGGCGTCCGCTGCGGAGAGAGAATGGCCGTGCTGGGGGGGCAGTTTGGCACAGAGCTGGCATGAAACCTGCCTTGCAGTTGTGGAAGTATAAATGTGATACCCAGAGGGGAGACTGGCTTGACCCTTATGGCCAGAAACACAATTTTTACTGACTACAGACCATATGCCTGCAGCAGGACTTCTGCCTGTTTGCCCTTTTTGGTTTCCTGTAGAAATTCAGCTGGAAAGAAGGCAATGTCAACGGCCAAACCCTCTTTTGCTGTCCTCAACCTACATCTGGGAGTCTTGTCCAACGTAATGTTTCTTTCTCTCTCTCCCTTCACAGAGGAGAAGATCCTGTATTTGACACCAGAGCAAGAGAAGGATAAATCCCACTTCACAGATAAAGAGGTATTTCAGCTCTGGGGCTTGGAGATTTTATTCTGAGGGTACTGGTGCAGCGTTCTGAACATCTGAGCTTAGTTTGTCACAACCACATGAGCACGATGACCTCTGTGGCACTCAGAGGAAACTCCAAGCCTGTGGCTCTTCCTGTTCACCTTCAGCGTAACCCCTGGCTTCTAGACTTGCTTTTCTCCAGTCTCTCCTGCTGCCAATTCCAAGGTTGTGTAAATGAGTTGAAGCGACAGGCAATACGACTGCCCCCAAACCACCCACCGGAAGAGTTTGGTAGCCACCAGGCTGAGGTTCCAAGCCATTACTCCCTGCTTACTGTGCAATGATTTGGTCAATACAAACCAACTGTCAGGCTAGAAACTATTACAGAGATTTAAGTGCAAGGGAGCGTTTGCTTCTCTATATTTGAGAAGTGGATCTGTCACTCGCTGCCTGTGAGTTTCTTGCCTCTACAGGTCAAAAACCCCTGGTGGGGCTGGGATCTGTAGTACTTGGCAGATCAAGGTGGGTGAAAAATCTGTCCCGTGCAAAAATGGTGGTCCCCTCTGTCTCCCATTAGGACTCCAGGGTAGCTGTTTCCAGCTGCTTTCCCTCCTGCTGGGGTAATTGCTAATTCCCTCTGTGCCTGGAAGGGTTACAGTGGTAGCTGCAATGAGGTAGTGCTTCTATGCCAATAATCACTTCACTTTCTGCTTAGAAAAGGATGCTTTTTGCCTCTATTTGCCTCGATCAGTATTTCTTAAAGTAAATGGTGGCTGGTAAGATGAGTGGTGACAGACTGTTTGTAGGGTATGAAGTAAATCTGAAAAACCAGTGACAACTAAGAGTGTAGCATGAGGTAACAGTTGAGCAGAGGAATAAAAAAAGGTGTTTTCTCTCCTGCTTCTGCACTAACTTTGGTAGTAAGGAGGTTCAAAGCGAGGAGTCTCATTGTTTAAGCTAAAGACAACTTTTGGTACGAATTTTCTCATTGCCTAACATGCCATGACCATAACCTTTTTTTTCTTTTCCCTCTCCAATGTCTCCACAGACTGGCCAGGAACATGAACTGATAGAAAGTATGCCCCTTCTGGAGTGGTTTGCAAACAACTACAAGAAATTCGGAGCAACATTGGAAATTGTTACAGACAAATCACAGGAAGGATCCCAATTTGTGAAAGGATTTGGAGGAATCGGAGGTAAACTGCAAGACAAAAACGTGTTTGTCTTGTCTTTTTTTTTAATGGTTGATTTGATAATCTGGTGCCAACACAAGTGGAAGGCTAGAGAGATTAATCTTACCCCTATTAGTCAGGATATCAGTTTGAGAAATGATCAGAGGGTGCTTGGAGGGTGGACTGTCCTTCTTTCCAGCTGCTGAATTTCAGAAGGGCCGTGAACTGCTCCGTTCTGTCTCTGCTTTGTTGTTGTTTTGGGGCAGACTCTGCCCTGCTGTGTAGAAGTGGTGTGTGACAAACACCAGCCTAGTTTCTGAAGCAGCTGGATATCTGTTACCCATCTCTCAGAACGTCCCTGTACTTTGCTGTCTGGTCTCCTGCTTCTTTGCAGAAGAAAAGTATTTTTAGCCCAGCCTGATGGAGAAATGAGGCTCTTAAAATCCTTCAGTCCTTCTCTTGAGCTCACTGACCAGTTTCAGCTAAGTCTGGCAGAGGTGCAGATCATAGAATCACAGAATGGTTTGGGTTGGAAGGGACCTTAAAGATCAGAGAGTTTCAACACCTCCCACCACACCAGGTTGCTCCAAGCCCCCTCCAACCTGCCCTTGAACCCCTCCAGGGATGGGGCAGCCACAGCTTCTCTGGCCAACCTGGGCCAGGCTCTCACCACCCTCACACCAAACAAGTTCTTCCCCACAGCTCAGCTCCATCTCCCCTCTTGCAGGGTCAAACCCTTCCCCCTCCTCCTAGGGCTCCCCTCCCTCATCCAGAGTCCCTC
This sequence comes from Calidris pugnax, assembly GCF_001431845.1. Taxonomy (NCBI): domain Eukaryota; kingdom Metazoa; phylum Chordata; class Aves; order Charadriiformes; family Scolopacidae; genus Calidris; species Calidris pugnax. The sequence continues at coordinate 30,136 of NW_015091017.1, read as the reverse complement.
CCCATCTTTCCTGGAGCCCCTTGAGGGACTGGAAGAGGCTCTAAGGTCTCCCTGGAGCCTTCTCTTCTCCAGGCTGAACCCCCCAACTCTCTCAGCCCCCCCTCCCAGCAGAGGGGCTCCAGCCCTCCCAGCA
>NW_015091017.1:0-14817 GCF_001431845.1 Calidris pugnax | reverse complement strand
GCTACACCCTCCTTTCAGGGAGTTGGAGAGAGCAATAAGGTCTCCCCTCAGCCTCCTTTTCTCCAGGCTGAACACCCCCAGCTCCCTCAGCCTCTCCTCACAAGACTTGTGCTCCAGACCCCTCACCATCTTCGTTGCTCTTCTCTGGACCTGCTCCAGCAGTTACAGGACTGTGAAGACAATGAAATTACAGGACTTAAAAAATGTGCAGAGGTGTTCAGAAATTCTATAGAGAGATATAGGTCTGTATATAAAAAAAATAAAAATAAAAATCAACCACCAACATATTTCCCTCCGTGGGATATTTGGAGAAAAATCTCTTGCTGTGAATGAACCCTCTTTATTCAGTTGCTGTTTCAGTCCCTGCCCCTGGCTCTGCCTCTGGCAAACTCATTCTGAAGCTGCAGCTGCCCTCAACTTCGGTTATTCAGGGCTCAGTTGGGACCACGTAATACTAATAACCTTCCTGAAATGAACTGACTTCCCAATTGCTACCCTGGCCTCTCTGCTCTTCCCTAAAGGTAGAGGAGGTCAGTCTGCCTTGCGTTTTGCTCGTTTGAGGATGGAGAAACGACACAACTACGTGAGGAAGGTAGCGGAGACAGCTGTGCAGCTCTTCATTTCTGGAGACAAGGTGAACGTGGCCGGTCTCGTTTTAGCTGGATCGGCTGACTTCAAAACTGAATTAAGTCAATCCGACATGTTTGATCAGGTGAGTGACCTTTTTCTGAGCAGAGCCCCAGCGTTTAAGCTGTCAGTGATATTGGCAGCAGCTCTGCTACAAGATGCATCTCAGGGAGGAGTGTAACCTCGGTGTCTTAAGTGATTTGATCAAAGCTAAATAAATCTGTTGTATCCTAACGAGATCTCCATTTCCTAATGCCTCCTGCAAGGATGTAAGATCTCCTTTTCTTAATAACAATACTCATAAGCAATCTGTCCTCTCTGGTTTGGAGCTGGCATTCACATTCTTTGTGTTCCCAAATCTAAAGTAGGAGCTTTACTGGAACTAAACGCCACTAAAACTAATCTCCCTGCCCCTGTTGCCTGAAAACTGTGCTTCAATATTAAGTGTTCAGAGGTCCCTCTGTCTTGGAACCTCTGCTTGCAAGTGAAACAAAGCAGATTAATGCTGTGGCTCTTGCCAGGCACTTACTCTGATGGTGCTGTGAAGTGGTCCTGTGGCAGTGCTGTGTAACAGACTCCTTTTCACGTTTCCTCTTCTCCTTGTTCAGCGGTTGCAATCCAAAGTGCTCAAACTAGTTGACATTTCATACGGAGGAGAAAATGGATTCAATCAAGCAATTGAGTTGTCAACTGAGGTCCTCTCCAATGTGAAATTCATTCAAGAGAAGAAACTAATAGGTACGTGGCTCCACGCTCAGCCTCCTTCTCCCGAGCCAAATATGCTTGACTGAATATGCTGATGCCTCTGTGTGCTGCCTCAGCTGGGCAGAGCATGACTTGTAGTGAGCCTTTCTGTCACCTGAACACCTCAGATGCTGCTGGACTTAATGAGAATTCAAGGAGTGGGGATTTTTGTTGATTTTCCTTTTTTTTCCCCCCACAATATTTCTTGTGGCTTCTCTGTTTATCTTTTCATTAGAGATCACCTTCATTTCAGGCTTTCTGGTGACATTTGGGTGGGAGGGAGAAAAAATATCTCCTTGGATCGTTTGCATCGAGAGTTAAGATTTAATTTGTGTTAAGGTGGCAGTAGAAAGTGATCCCTTGTTTGACTGTCAGCAGACACATCACTAATTGCAAGCCCAAGAGGGCAATACAAACAGTAGCTACCTTACACTGAGGAGAGTGAAGTTAAGTAGTGCCTGCTGGTGGGTTAATCCCATTGATTGTCTCATAGCGAAGGTAGCCCTTTCAGTGGGGTGAGATTCCTGACAGGGAGTGGAGTTTTCTCCATCCTCACTTCCTCCAGATTCCTGACTCACTGATGGAGTTGACTTTCTGCCCATGAGTGTTCTAAATTACAGTCTTCGACGTGTTGGCACATACCTTGCTTCCTTCAGCAGCATCGCAGTCTCCTTTTCCAGTTTCTTCCTGCATTCCACTCAGATTTGTTAAAAATCCCTGTGGCATGATCAGTGTTTGTGACAATCTCTCTCTTTATACCTTGGCTGCAGGACGATACTTCGACGAAATCAGTCAGGACACGGGGAAGTACTGTTTTGGCGTTGAAGATACATTAAAAGCTTTGGAAATGGGAGCAGTAGAGATACTGATAGTCTATGAAAATCTGGATATCATGAGATACGTTCTGCACTGCCAAGGCACGGAGGGTAGGTAGCGCTTCTCCGTGAGGGTTTAACACCTAAGCCTTGGATAGATTAACGCTGGAGGAGTTCCCAAAGCAGACCTTGAAGGGCCTGATCAAGGGAATGTTGCGTGGGCAGGTCACTAACTTGTGGCTTCCCAGCTACTTGGCCAGGGGGGAAAAGTCTGAAAGGAGCAGGCGTCCGCTGCGGAGAGAGAATGGCCGTGCTGGGGGGGCAGTTTGGCACAGAGCTGGCATGAAACCTGCCTTGCAGTTGTGGAAGTATAAATGTGATACCCAGAGGGGAGACTGGCTTGACCCTTATGGCCAGAAACACAATTTTTACTGACTACAGACCATATGCCTGCAGCAGGACTTCTGCCTGTTTGCCCTTTTTGGTTTCCTGTAGAAATTCAGCTGGAAAGAAGGCAATGTCAACGGCCAAACCCTCTTTTGCTGTCCTCAACCTACATCTGGGAGTCTTGTCCAACGTAATGTTTCTTTCTCTCTCTCCCTTCACAGAGGAGAAGATCCTGTATTTGACACCAGAGCAAGAGAAGGATAAATCCCACTTCACAGATAAAGAGGTATTTCAGCTCTGGGGCTTGGAGATTTTATTCTGAGGGTACTGGTGCAGCGTTCTGAACATCTGAGCTTAGTTTGTCACAACCACATGAGCACGATGACCTCTGTGGCACTCGGAGGAAACTCCAAGCCTGTGGCTCTTCCTGTTCACCTTCAGCGTAACCCCTGGCTTCTAGACTTGCTTTTCTCCAGTCTCTCCTGCTGCCAATTCCAAGGTTGTGTAAATGAGTTGAAGCGACAGGCAATACGACTGCCCCCAAACCACCCACCGGAAGAGTTTGGTAGCCACCAGGCTGAGGTTCCAAGCCATTACTCCCTGCTTACTGTGCAATGATTTGGTCAATACAAACCAACTGTCAGGCTAGAAACTATTACAGAGATTTAAGTGCAAGGGAGCGTTTGCTTCTCTATATTTGAGAAGTGGATCTGTCACTCGCTGCCTATGAGTTTCTTGCCTCTACAGGTCAAAAACCCCTGGTGGGGCTGGGATCTGTAGTACTTGGCAGATCAAGGTGGGTGAAAAATCTGTCCCGTGCAAAAATGGTGGTCCCCTCTGTCTCCCATTAGGACTCCAGGGTAGCTGTTTCCAGCTGCTTTCCCTCCTGCTGGGCTAATTGCTAATTCCCTCTGTGCCTGGAAGGGTTACAGTGGTATCTGTAATGAGGTGGTGCTTCTATGCCAATAATCACTTCACCTTCTGCTTAGAAAAGGATGCTTTTTGCCTCTATTTGCCTCGATCAGTATTTCTTAAAGTAAATGGTGGCTGGTAAGATGAGTGGTGACAGACTGTTTGTAGGGTATGAAGTAAATCTGAAAAACCAGTGACAACTAAGAGTGTAGCATGAGGTAACAGTTGAGCAGAGGAATAAAAAAAGGTGTTTTCTCTCCTGCTTCTGCACTAACTTTGGTAGTAAGGAGGTTCAAAGCGAGGAGTCTCATTGTTTAAGCTAAAGACAACTTTTGGTACGAATTTTCTCATTGCCTAACATGCCATGACCATAACCTTTTTTTTTCTTTTTCCTCTCCAATGTCTCCACAGACTGGCCAGGAACACGAACTGATAGAAAGTATGCCCCTTCTGGAGTGGTTTGCAAACAACTACAAGAAATTCGGAGCAACATTGGAAATTGTTACAGACAAATCACAGGAAGGATCCCAATTTGTGAAAGGATTTGGAGGAATCGGAGGTAAACTGCAAGACAAAAACGTGTTTGTCTTGTCTTTTTTTTTAATGGTTGATTTGATAATCTGGTGCCAACACAAGTGGAAGGCTAGAGAGATTAATCTTACCCCTATTAGTCAGGATATCAGTTTGAGAAATGATCGGAGGGTGCTTGGAGGGTGGACTGTCCTTCTTTCCAGCTGCTGAATTTCAGAAGGGCCGTGAACTGCTCCGTTCTGTCTCTGCTTTGTTGTTGTTTTGGGGCAGACTCTGCCCTGCTGTGTAGAAGTGGTGTGTGACAAACACCAGCCTAGTTTCTGAAGCAGCTGGATATCTGTTACCCATCTCTCAGAACGTCCCTGTACTTTGCTGTCTGGTCTCCTGCTTCTTTGCAGAAGAAAAGTATTTTTAGCCCAGCCTGATGGAGAAATGAGGCTCCTAAAATCCTTCAGTCCTTCTCTTGAGCTCACTGACCAGTTTCAGCTAAGTCTGGCAGAGGTGCAGATCATAGAATCACAGAATGGTTTGGGTTGGAAGGGACCTTAAAGATCAGAGAGTTTCAACACCTCCCACCACACCAGGTTGCTCCAAGCCCCCTCCAACCTGCCCTTGAACCCCTCCAGGGATGGGGCAGCCACAGCTTCTCTGGCCAACCTGGGCCAGGCTCTCACCACCCTCACACCAAACAAGTTCTTCCCCACAGCTCAGCTCCATCTCCCCTCTTGCAGGGTCAAACCCTTCCCCCTCCTCCTAGGGCTCCCCTCCCTCATCCAGAGTCCCTCCCCATCTCTCCTGGAGCCCCTTGAGGGACTGGAAGAGGCTCTAAGGTCTCCCTGGAGCCTTCTCTTCTCCAGGCTGAACCCCCCAACTCTCTCAGCCCCCCCTCCCAGCAGAGGGGCTCCAGCCCCCACAGCATCTCCTACACTTGTCTGACAGAGGGGCTCCAGCCCTCCCAGCATCTCCTACACCAGTCTGGCAAAAATCAGTAGAGGAAAACTCCTGCTGTGCTCCTTGTTCTCCCCCGAGCAGGGATTCCAGCACAAAGCTGCTGCTTATTTCCTGATGAAGCCGTCTCCCTACTTAAGGAGCAACAGATTTCTAAGTTTTCAGGGTTTGCAATTCCAGGAGCCCCTCCTGCCCTTCCAGACCCAGCCTCTTTGTGGGATACTCTTTGCTCCAGCCCCTGTAGCCTTGAAATACTCCTTGAATACCCTGCACCTCGGTTAATGTTTCCAGGGATAAAGGCTTCCTGGAAACCCAGGTGGGCAGAGGGGGGACGACAGCCCCTAGATCCTGCTTTTACTCCATCATAAAAGGTACTTCAGTGCCAGCTGCCTTCTGGATTTAACTGACAGCCCTTCCTCTGAGCGGTTCTATTAGGACAAATGATCTCTTATTGGTAATTTTTTTGGTGGTACAATCCTCCTAGAATGGGCTCGGCTCTTCCAGATGAAAGCTGGTTTGTGCTGGGCAAGTGGGTATTTCCTTTGGCAATTAATTAGCTCAGGCTGGCACATGGATGTGACATTTTCACTCCGGCTGCACGTCAGTCATCAGTTTGAGCTCAACTTATGATCCGAGCCCTAATTCAGCTCTGAAAACTTAATTAAGAAACTCTTGACCTGCCGGAGGGGGGCTCAGCAAACAGCTTAAAATGCCTCCCTAGCTCTTTGAATTTTGAAGAAGCTAAAACCTGTTGTTTTTCCCAGGTATCTTGCGGTACCGAGTGGACTTCCAGGGAATGGAATACCAAGGAGGAGACGATGAATTTTTTGACCTTGATGACTACTAGGTAGTCGACCTGGGTCCGGCAAAACGTGCCTCGCCCCTCCAGCATCCAACCCAAGGAGCAAAACTCATGGTGGAAAAAAAACACAACAGATCCCTGCCTTAGAATTGGAACATTTCCAGAACTTGATCCACGAGCATTGGATTTAAAAAAAAAAAGAAAAAAAAGGCAAAACCCTACACTTTGATTTGTCATAGTGTCAGTACAGCAGCAAACTTACTAAGTTCCTATATGCCACTTGGGACTAATTTAAAAAAGAATCCCAGTTTTTACTTTTACTCAATGGTGAAATTGGTTGCTCTTGTATTTTATGAAAATGATTTTTTTAACCTTCATGATACATTAACTGCTGTAAACCTCTTCCTTCCCAAATTAATAGAAGTAAGATCCTACTGGTTTCTTTTTACTTTTGATTGGAGAAATCAATTGCTGCCTTTTGCAGCCCCCTGACCCATTTACATGGCATTCTCAGCTTAGACTGCAGAAGAAGAAAACCGAAATGAAATCGGAGCCGGTCGTTCTCTTCCAAAGAATGAGGAGGCCCTTTATATACCCAGAGTGCTGGCTTATAAATGTGTGGCTTTGCAAATTCAGGTGGTTTTGGGGGAGGCTCACGGGCCAAACGGGCTTTAATGTGTTTGCAGACGCAGCGCTGCTCGTACAAAGTAGGAACCGCGCTTCCTCGGTCGCAACGAAAACGCTGCTGAAGTCTTGGGCTTAATTTGGATTTGAGCAGTGCAGCCTTTCAGGATTTATTATTAATTAATTTTTTTTTTTCAGTCTTGACAAAAAATAAACATGCGATTTAAGTGAAGTAAGGTACACTTTGCTTTGTTCTGTTCCTCAGAAAAAATTTTTGGTCGGGTTTGTTGGTTTTTTTTGTTGGTTTTTTTTTTTGGCTTTAGGACTGCGTAAGGTTTCCTTGATTATGTGAATTTGAACCCACAGCTCTTTAATGGAAGCGGGTATTTTACAGGGCTAATTAGTGAGGAGAGTCCTTAATGGGAGCCTTAGTGCTGGTGCATTTGGAGCTTTTCCTCCCCATCCGTTGAGCTTTAGCAGGACCCAGTGGGGCCATCCATGTCCCAGCACTAAGGTGTTCTGCTCCCTTGGCCCACAAGTGTCCCGTGAAGCTGATGCTGAACTTTGTTGCGCCCTTAATGGGTTCAAACTTCTGCTTGAAGTTGCATCAAGACTGGAGGAAGCTTATTTTTTTTGTCCTGCCTGCTCTGTGGAGCGTTTCAACCGGCTACAAGTGGCGAAGGGAGGGTTTTTCAGACAGTCCCTCAGGCAGAGGGGGAGGTGGACCTTGGCACGAGATAATGCACAGGTATTTGCTTTATTTTTTTGGGTGTTACTGGGTTCCCCAACATCATGGTGCCCCAGGGGCTCTGTCCTTGGCTGGCTCTGGTGCATCCCTCAAAAAGCAGCTTCTTTTCCAAGCTACGTACCTGCCTATTTTTTTGTTGTTGTTTAATTTTTAATTTTTTCCGATAATCCTGTTTCACTTGAATTGAGGGGGAGCTTGTCTTAAATCTTCTGCCACGCTGTTCTTTGAGGTCCAAAATTCCTGTCCTTGTGAGCAATAGAGTTTGTCACCCCAGTTTCCAGCCCTGCAGAGGGCTTTGCTGGCCATTTCCCATCTCTCACAGAAGGTGTGACTGGGTGTGCTGTAGATTGGTGCAAAAACCCAGCTCTGAGCACATTTGCGGGTCTTCACAGCGGTATGTTCTGGATGTTGCCATTGTAAATGGGTCTAATGTGACATGACAAGACCAGAAAAATTGGATGTAAATTTACTTTTTTTTTTTTTTTTTTTTGGAATATACTGCTTGTTGTTTCACATGATACATTAGGGTATGCAGCTCCTTTTTTTTTTGTAGTTTTTATTTTTACTATTTAAGTTTGGAAATGATGCCAAATTTTTTTGTATTTCTTTAATCAATGTGTTCTCTTCAGTGATATATATTGCATTATATATTGATGTGTATATCAATATATACTGATATGTATTACACTTACACATACAAACACGTTAAAACGGGGGTGAAAAATCCTAGCCTTCGCATACTATTATAGCCTCTGCAGAGAGATCCCAAGCAGTGATATCTTGGTGTTGTGATGTACAGAAATGGAGAAGAGTATTAAACCATATTTAAGAATATAGTACGGACTCCTGAGTTTTTTCTTTAGTCCAGGAAACACCTGCTTTAGGCTCAGGTCGGTGCCTGGTTTCTCAGTTGGGCTTGAACATTGTGGGGTTTATTTTCATCGTAGAGAGTTGTTCTTTGAAGCCACAGCAGAAATCTGACTTCAGAAAGGAGGAAAAAAATAAAAAAAACAACTCCAAGAGCTCGAGTTCAGAGGGAGTTGTGCTGTGAGCGTTCACCTGAGGTGGTGTTACCTGAACAACTCCAGGAAGGTGAAAAATACCCCTTGGATGCAGGGACTTGCCCTTAATATTCCAGTCGCAGAACATCTAGGTGATGGGGTTGGGGTTTTAATTTTTGGTTTTGATTTTAAGAAGACTTTGTTCCCCACCTCTTAGTGCGGGACAAACCCAGATCAGAAGGATGACTCTTCCAGAGAGGACCTGCCTCCTCTGCTCGCTGGGAAAGCGATCTGTAAAAAAAAAAACATCATTAATGTCAGGAATATTAATGGCTGCTTTAAATCCCCCACCAGCTCCTGCCTTGCTCCGGCTGAAGTTGAGCATCCACCTTTTTGTCCTGCTTGTTCCCCACCTCTTAGTGCGGGACAAACCCAGATCAGAAGGATGACTCTTCCAGAGAGGACCTGCCTCCTCTGCTTGCTGGGAAAGCGATCTGTAAAAAAAAAAAAACAACATCATTAATGTCAGGAATATTAATGGCTGCTTTAAATCCCCCACCAGCTCCTGCCTCGTTCTGGCTGAAGTTGAGCATCCACCTTCTCCTCCTGTGGTACCGGGGCAGGATCTGTGCCGTGTGGCTGCCTGTTCCCATTCCACACAGCCTCATCCAGCAATGGGTTTTCCTGGGAGCTCGGGGGGAATCCAAATTTTGTCCTCACCAGCCTTAGCTCCGCAGTTGTGGGGTCCCTGGGGACAGGTTTTGGAGATGTGACGTTTCTGCTGGAGCAGAAATCAGAATGATAGCCGTCTCGTCGGTCCAGAGAAGCGATGGGCATCCAGCTGGTGGTGCAGATGAAAGCGTGGAGCTGAGATCAGCACAAAATATTTAAAAAAATTAAAAAAAAAATTAAAAAAATATAATCCCCTCAGTCAGCCTGCGTCACCGGAGAAGCCATTGCCTGCAGAAAGCTACCCACGCAGTCACACCAGTTGGTGTAACCAGGGCCTCTGGATGTATATTGTTTTCAAAAAACAAAAAACCTCAGAACTATTTCTCAGTTAACCCTTTGCTGGCAGCAGCAGAGCTGGTTTGTGTGTTTCGGAGCCCGGCTGCGGTGCAGGGATGCCCCAGTGCTTTCCAGCTCAGTGCCACGAAGCCCCAGAAGCACCTGGAAGCTGCTGTTTCCTCGTGTGACAATCTCCCTGCCTGCTTCTCGGGTCTCTTCCCCTTTGCTTTTTGGTGAGAAAACACAAATCCATCCAGTCTGGGGGAGCCCTGTATCCCCTCTGTGCATGCCTGGTGCCCTCCAGCTGCCTGACTGCAAAGGTGCTCCCACCTCTGCCTCCTCCCAGGGGCACACAGAAGGATGAAGGTGATGGAGAGAAGCGTGATGAAACCCTTTTTTTCCTTAGAAATGTTAAAAAAAAGGCCCTGTAACCCTGCAGAAAGCAGTTCCTATCACTATGGTTGGGGTGTTAGCACCCAGATTGCTTCATATCAACCCTGCAGAAAGCAGTTCCTATCACTATCATTGGGGTGTTAGCACCCGGATTGTTTCCTATTTGAAAGTGCTGATTTACAGTCTTTTTTTCTTTTTTTTTCTTCAAATATTGCAGAGCACTTTGGGGTCAGGTTGGGTGGGTTCTGCCCGGTGTTTAAACACCATCAGCACTTACAGAGCTCTCACCCTGAACACCCGGCCCCCTCTGGGCTGCTGGATTCCTGCCAGGAGGATTTCGGAGGGGGGTTTGGTGGGGCTGAGTCTGAGCAGCGTCAGCCACGAGTGACCAGAGGCTGCAGGTTTAGGGGGGGGGACAGTAATTACTTCCCCAGAAAGCATCCCATCTTGATTAGCTGGTAATCAAGAGGATAAACAGCAGCATTTCTCATTTCCAGTGCATCCCGTGGAGCTGCTTCTGTGCATCTTGGAGAGGTTTAAGGAGCCCCCCGAGGGTCCTGCCCCGTTTCACACCCGAAGTGCTGGCGGGAGCTGCCTGAAGGGGGTTTTTTCCCTCATCCCAAAGCTCTTCATCGCTCCTAAAAGCACGGACTGTGTGTGCCTCACCCCTCCCCAACACCCCCAGAGTTTTTAATTCCTGTGTAGTGACTCCCTTCTGCTCCCCCCTCGCTTTTCGGTGGGCGCTGGGTGCAGATATTCCCCCAACGCCTCCTTTTGAACCCCTGCTTTTTGTGGGGCTGTAATTAAAGACAGAATTTGCCCTTTAGGACTTGTTATTTCGGGAGCCGGAGCCGTTGTTGCTGGCGGGCTGCGAATGCCATTGTCCCGGGCGGCCCAGCGCGGCCGGCGGCGCTGACAGGCAGCTCTGGAATTTCACTCGGCTATTTTTAGTCGGTGGTGAAAAAAATTGCAACCCCCGGAGTTTTTAATTCCTGCCTAGTAACTCCCTTCTGCTCCCCCCGCCTTCCCCGCCTCACTTTTCGGTGGGCGCTGGGTGCAGATATTCCCCCAACGCCTCCTTTTGAACCCCTGCTTTTTGTGGGGCTGTAATTAAAGACAGAATTTGCCCTTTAGGACTTGTTATTTCGGGAGCCGGAGCCGTTGTTGCTGGCGGGCTGCGAATGCCATTGTCCCGGGCGGCCCAGCGCGGCCGGCGGCGCTGACAGGCAGCTCTGGAATTTCACTCGGCTATTTTTAGTCGGTGGTGAAAAAAATTGCACTTCCAACACTTTTTTTTAAAAAAAAAAGAAAATCTTTGTCAGCGCTTAAATAAATCAAAGGGCAAACCCGGGCTTCTCGCTAACGAGCGGGACGGGGAGGTGACCTTAAGGTGCTGGAGGAGCTGGTGAGGAGGTGAAGCGCGGCCGGTCGCTGGGAAGGGGCTGCCCAGGGGGTGGGACACGTCTCCACAGCCACAGCTACCGGCCAGTCCTGCTTTGTCCCAGTGGTCCGTGGCCGTTGCCATGCTGGGGTGGCCCCTGGCTCCTTGCTCTTCTCCCTGTAGCCCCATCAGGATGGGTCTCCACCGTAGCTGCGTAGCTCCGTGCGTGTTGTCTCCACCCTGGACGTGGCAGCTCTTGGAAAGCCGGGACTTGGAGGCGGGAGCTCCTGAAGGACGCTGTCTGTAAGTCTGGGTGGCTGGATGTCACCGTCACACGTTAGACTATTCCCTTCAACCCCAACAGCAGCTGTTTCAGCAAAAAACAGCTTCTAACCTCAACGCTTTCTTCTTTTTAATGCCAGGGCAGGAGTTTCCTGAGAAGCTGCTCCATCTGTTTGGCCACCAGGTTTCCACGCTGGCACAGAAACCCTCATTCTCCACCAACGGGATCCTCACAACCACTTTTCCTTGTCTCGGTGCTCCCTGCCACGTGCTGGGAGAGTCCCAGGTGGCTGCTTTGCTGCTTGCTTGCCCCCGTGCTCTGACTTCAGGACTTGGTTTGAGCGGGGAGACCTTCGACTGGGCTTGGTTCTGGCTCCCAGTAGCCTCCAGTTACCCCAGAGCTGCTCTGCGCATCGCTCAGGCTCCTACAGCCCCGTGAAGGTAAGGCTGTACCGAGCAATAGCTCCTGGAAGGACAACTACAGTGGCACTGGCCCTGCAGTGGCCAGAAAATCACAACCCTGTGGTGTCCCCAGGGGAGGACACCTGTGGCTGGTGGGGGCTGCCTGATGGTTGCCATCATGATGGTGGTTTCTATCGTGATGGTGGTTTCCATCCATAAAAAAGACATTGAGGTGCTGGAGCGGGTCCAGAGAAGGGCGACAAAGCTGGTGAGGGGTCTGGAGAATAAGTCTTATGAGGAGAGGCTGAGGGAGCTGGGGTTATTCAGCCTGGAGAAGAGGAGGCTGAGGGGAGACCTTATTGCTCTCTACAACTCCCTGAAAGGAGGGTGTAGAGAGATGGGGGTCGGTCTCTTTTCTCAAGTCACAGGCGACAGGACGAGAGAAAATGGCCTCAAGTTACCCCCCGGGAGGTTCCGGCTGGATATTAGGAAAAATTTTTTCACTGAAAGGGTTCTCAGCCCTTGGAATGGGCTGCCCAGGGAGGTGGTGGAGGCCCCATCCCTGGAGGTGTTCAAAAGACCGGTTGATGTAGTGCTGGGAGGTATGGTTTAGTGATGATGCTCCCGGTGCCAGTTTTAATTAAGAAAAAAAAAAGCTGGGAGGTCTGGTTTAGTGATGATGCTCTCGGTGCCAGTTTTAATTAAGAAAAAAAAACCCCTCCATTTCTATCCTGTCTGCCAGGACCTCCCCAGGAAGCTCCCGCTGGCTCAGTGCCTGCAGAAGGCAGCAGGTAACCAGCCCAAAGGATGCTGCTGGTGCTTTGCAGATGAGACGAAGCGTGGGGACTTCCCGTGTGAGACACCCACGTCAGGGGTGCAGCAGGCGGTTGCCATAAACCCAAGTCGCTCCGGCATCGCTTGGGAGCCAGGAACATATTTCTGGAGGGTGGGGAGGGAAGGGAGGGTGCTTTAAACCCTCCTCACGGCTGGCAGTGGGCTGTGGGGACACCTCCCCTCCCTCTGCGCCGTCGTCCCCCTGTTTCGTCACACCCCCGACGTGCCCTCCTCTTCCTCACCCTCTGCCTTTTGCCACACCGACTTCTAGGCTCTGCTTAACCCGCGGAGTTTAACGTGCTGGGGTGGATTCGGGGCTGGATGAATCGTCAACACCTCCCTCCTGTGTCCTCGGTGCATCCCGGGTGGGAGCCAGGTCTCTGGGGTTTTCCCCAGCGTGTTTAGGGATGGTGAAGAGGTGCTCTGCAAAGCCAGGGAGGTCAGGGGACTGCCTTCTCCTGGAGAAAGATGATTCAAGGATTGGAGCATCTCCCTTATGAGGAGAGACTGAGAGAGCTGGGACTCTTTAGTCTGGAGAAGAGAAGGCTGAGGGGAGACCTTATCAATGCTGACAAGGATCTCAAGGGTGGGTTGAAGGAGGAGGGAGCCAGACTCTTCTCAGTGGTTCCCAGTGAGAGGACGAGGGGCAACGGGCACAAGTTGGAACATAAGAGGTTCCACTCAAATATGAGGAGAAACTTCTTTGGGGTGAGGGTGCCAGAGCCCTGGGACAGGCTGCCCAGGGAGGGTGTGGAGTCCCCTTCTCTGGAGATTTTCAAGACCCGCCTGGATGCTCCTGAGTAACATGCTCTGACAAGCTCTAGGCAACCCTGCTTCAGCAGGAGAGTTGGACTAGATGATCTCTATGGTCCCTTCCAACTCTAAAATTCAGTGAAATTCAGTGAAATTCAGTGAAACCGGCTGCTCGGGGCGTGGGTGGATGGACGGTCGGATGGGGGAGAAACTGGCTGGAGGCCGGGTCCAGAGAGTGGTGGGGAATGAAGTTAAATCCAGTTGGTGGCCGGTCACGAGTGGTGTCCCCCAGGGCTGGGTATCAAAAAAACAAAGCCACAGGAAAGAAAAATCAGGAGCTGTGGGTGTGTGAGAAGCAGCCCTGGACACCCCCCAACCTGGACAGCAACGCCAGTTTTGCTGCTCCACATCCCCCACGGGCTAACAGCAGGTGGCACCTCCTCCTTCACCCAGGGTGTATTGATATTTTCTTTTCCTTATTTATAAATAATGGTATTTTGAGCCCCCCCTCGCTCCTAACCTTGTTATTTCAGGTGCCGTAGCAGAGCTGGATAAGGACCAGCCCTTTCTCTCTGGGCAGGAGCAGTTAGTGCTTCTGTTATTGGGCTGTTACGAAACTGCTTAATTTTTTTCCAAACCTTAAAAAAAAATTATTAAACCTACTGTCACCCCATTTTGGCTACAAAAGATTTCTTTGAAGGAAGAATAAACATTTTCATACTTCAAGTGCAGTCATCCCTGCCCTAAGAAACGGTTTGTTTGGATCTAACTCCGACCAGCTGTAAATTCAGGAATTATTCTTCCAGCAGGAGCATTTGAAATGTACCTGCCTTTGCTTTTCTCGTGCTGTAGCTCCTTACTGGCCATCGAGTGACCCCTGATCCCTGTCCAAACGGCCAAATAAACCATCGTTTACCCTGAGATGTGGGGTTTTAGTGTGCAGACTACATCAGGCTGGGGATTTCGGGAAGGCACCCCAAGTTGGGATACCAAAGGGATACTGGTGGAGCTGCTGGAGGATTTGAGCAGCTCCCGCTGGCTCCATAGCAAATCCCAGAGATTGTGTCATTTTGTCACTGCTCGTCTCTTATTTTTCTATTTTTTTTCTTTCACCTGACTGCAGCCTTGCTGGATCTGTGGTGGGACTGGGGCAGTGTCCTTGCCTGTCTGGTAGGCACCCACAGCCGGTCACTTTTAGCCTCATCCAGTGGATTTTTAACACCAAGAGGGATCCCTGACAAGCTGACAGGATGGTTGCCATCTGACCGGGCTATTTGAGGCTCAAAAAAAAAAAGCAGAGAATAGAAACAGGCTTGGAGATAATCACTTCATTGTGCAGAAAAGATTTGGGGAGAAAAATACCAAATCTTGTTCTAACTGGGAAATATTTCTATACTGTTGACAGTGCTAATATCCTCCTGCAGGTGCTTTGGGGTGCCGGTCCACAGCAGCATGAGCCACAGACAGACCTGCCCACGTGGAAGGAGAGGTTGGAGGGGTTTAGTGAGCAAATCCTCCCGTGGGGCTGGTGGCACAGCTACCTGCCAGGCTCCCCCCATGCCACCCGCCCCGTCCCGCCGGCCGTTCACCCTCTCTGAGTGCAGATGATCACAGGCATTTCAGAG
>NW_015091016.1:951833-952324 GCF_001431845.1 Calidris pugnax | reverse complement strand
GGTCTCTGTGGGGGGATCTATGGGGCACGGCTCTCGCCGTGGGTCTCACCGGCAGCAGGTTGTAGCGCTGTGGGTCGCAGAGGTTGCGCGCCCCGATCTCGGTGCCCACGTACCACCCGCTGAAGGGGGCGGCCGGGAACTGCAGCCCCCCGATCTCCAGCAGCAGGTTGGACACAGCGGGGAGCGCCGGCCAGCGCAGCCCCAGCGACGAGAACCAGGGCAGCCTGGGGGGCAGGACCCACGGCTCACCCACACTGCCCCATAGCATCCACACTGCCCCATGGCATCCACACTGCCCCACAGCATCCACACATGGACCCACACAGACCCACAGCATCCCTACACTGCCCCATAACAGCCCCACACAGCCCCACACCATCCCCAGCGCAGCCCCAGGGACGAGAACCAGGGCAGCCTGGGGGGCAGGACCCACGGCTCACCCACATGGCCCCCACACTGCCCCATAGCATCCACACTGCCCCATAGCATCC
>NW_015091016.1:948618-950612 GCF_001431845.1 Calidris pugnax | reverse complement strand
GGCCGTGGGTCAGGGGGTCCCACCCCAGGTTGGGGGTCCAGCCGTGGGTCCGGCTGTGGGTCAGGGGGTCCCACCGTGAGTAAGGGGGTCAGGCCATGGGTCGGGGAGTCCTGCCATGGGTTGGGGGTCCCGCTGTGGGTCCCGCCATGGGTCTGGCCGTGGGTCAGGGGGTCCCACCCCAGGTTGGGGGTCCCGCCATGGGTCCTGCTGTGGGTCTGGCTGTGGGTCAGAGGTCCAGCCATGGGTCAGGCCATAGGTCTGGGGGTCCCACCCCAGGTTGGGGGTCCCGCTGTGGGTCTGGCTGTGCGTCAGGCCACAGGTCTGGGGGTCCCGCTGTGGGTCCAGCCGTGGGTCCCGCTGTGGGTCCGGCCGTGGGTCTCACCGGATGTTGCCGCGGTTGGTGGAGAACTGGATGTGGGAGCAGAGGAACCCGAACATCTGCCCCACGTTGGTGCAGTCCCGGGCGTCGAACACCTGCGGGTGTGGGGCAGAGGGTTCTGTGGGGCCGGTTGTGGGTGCTGTAGGGTGGGCTGGGGGTTCTGTGGGGCAGGGCAGGGCAGGGGTCCCGTGGGGCAGGGGTGCCGTGGGGCAGGGTTTCTGTGGGGCAGGTTGGGGGTTGCATGAGTCAGGGGTTCTGTGGGGCAGGGTTTCCATGGGGCAGAGTATCCATGGGGCAGGGTTCCATGGGGCAGGGTATCCATGGGGCAGTGTTCTGTGGGGCAGGGTATCGTGGGGCAGGGTTCCATGGGGCAGGTTGGGGGTCCCATGGGTCAGGGTTTCCATGGGTCAGGGTTCTGTGGGGCAAGTTGGGGGTCCCATGGGTCAGGATATCCATGGGGCAGGGTCTCCGTGGGGCAGGGTATCCATGGGGCAGTGTTCCATGGGGCAGTGTTCCGTGGGGCAGGTTGGGGGTCCCATGGGGCAGGGTATCTGTGGGGCAGTGTTCTGTGGGGCAGGGTATCCATGGGGCAGGGTATCCATGGGTCCGTGGGGCAGCCCCCCACCTGCAGCTTGTTCCACTGGATGCGCCCCACGCAGCGCCCCGCGTTCCTCCAGGCCGTGCGAGCCCCGAACACCAGCTCCGGCCCCCGCAGGACGTAGGTGCCGCTGCCCGCGATGGCGGCCGCCACCTCCCCCAGGCGCCGCGCGTGCGCCGCCGAGTCCTCCCTGACCCACACCCCGACCCACACGTCACCGACCCATAGAGCCGCGACCCATAGGTCTGGGACCCATGGATCCGCGACCCATGGATCTGGGACCGATGGATCCGCGACCCATGGATCTGGGACCCATCGATCGGGGACCCACAGATTGGGGACCCATACATCAGAGATCCATAGGTCTGGGACCCATAGATCAGAGACCCATAGATCCGGGACCCATGGATCTGTGACCCACAGATCAGGGATCCATAGGTCAGGGACCCATCAATCCATGACCCATAGATCTGGGGCCCATAGAGCAGAGATCCATAGGTCTGGGATCCATAAATCCGTGACCCATAGATCAGGGACCCATAGATTGGTGATCCGTAGGTCTGTGACCCATAGATCTGTGACCCATAGATCAGAGACCCATAGATCCATGACCCATAGATCAGAGACCCATAGATCCATGACCCACCCACCCCCACCCCCCCAAGACACCTCCCCCATCCCTGGGCATGCACCGGGGAGTTCTCACTATGGGTCACTATGGGTTGCTGTGGGTCAATGCTCTGGGTCGCTATGGGGCAGCGCTATGGGGCAGCCCCACATACCAGCACAGGGCGCGGTGGTACTGGGTGCTATGGGGCAGGGATGGGGCAGTGATGGGTGGCCATGGGTCAATGATAGGTGGCTATAGGTGGCTATGGGGCAGCACTATGAGTAGCTATGGGTCAGTGCTATGGGTCAGCACTATGGGGCAGCCCCACATACCGGCGCAGGGCGCGGTGATACAGCGCCAGGAAGTCCCTCGCGCGCTGCAGCAGCGTCTCGGGGGGGAGGGTCCCC
>NW_015091016.1:944339-945277 GCF_001431845.1 Calidris pugnax | reverse complement strand
GGGGGAGGGGGGAGGGGTTTGTCCCCGCCCCCCCGGGGGTCCCGCGCTCTCCCCATTGGCTGCGCCTCCCGGGGGGCGGGCACTCGGCACTGTACAAGTTCGGGTCGGTTCGGCCCCGCTCGGCTCGGGCTCGGCTGCACTCGGAGGGGTTCGGTTCGGTTCGTCCGGGTGGGGCCCGGTGTCAAATTCAGCACCAGGGACAGAGGCGGGACCGGACTGGGATGGACTGGGACTGAACTGGGACAGACCGGGACTGAGACTGAACTGGGACTGGGACGGAATGGAATGGACTGGGACTGGGACTGGGATGGACTGGAATTGAACTGACTGGGGCAGACTGGGATAGGACTGAGAAGGAATGGGACTGGGATGGGACTGAGACTGAACTGGGACAGGACTGGAATGGACTGGAACTGGAACTGAACTGGGATTGGGATGGACTGGGATGGGATGGGACTGGGATTGAACTGGGGCTGGGACAGACTGGGGCTGAACTGGGACTGGGGCTGAACTGGGACTGGGGCGGACTGGGATGGACTGGGACTGGGATGGGACTGAGACTGAACTGGGGCAGGACTGGAATGGACTGGAACTGAACTGGGATTGGGATGGACTGGGATGGGATGGGACTGGGATGGACTGAGATGGGGACAGGTACTAGGACTGGGACTGGGAGTGGGATGGGACTGGGATGGGACTGGACTGGAGCGGTACAGGGGCCAGAACTGGGACTGGGATGAACTGGGACCAGCACTGGGACCGGTATCGGCAGCGGGACCAGTCCCGGGACCGGACCGGGCCCAGCACCGACCCCGGGGCGGGGACTGGTCCCAGTGCCAACAGCGGACTGGTGCCGGTGCCGGGGGGCGGGGCCTGTCCCTCTGGGGGCGGGACCTGTCCCTCTGGGGGCGGGACCTGTCCCTCTCAGTGGGCGTGGC
>NW_015091016.1:941996-943135 GCF_001431845.1 Calidris pugnax | reverse complement strand
GGGGGTCCCTATGGTGTTGGGGTTCCTGGGTGATGATGGTGGGGTCTTCATGGTGTTGGGGTCTTCAAGGTGTTGGGGTCTTCATGGTGTTGGGGTCCCAGTGGTGGTGCTGGTGGGGTCCCCATGGCCATGGAGTCCTTGTTGGGGGTGGCTGGGGGGTCCCTGTGGTCTTGGGTACCTGGGGTGATGATGGTGGGGTCTTCATGGTGTTGGGGTCCTTGGGGTGATGATGGTGGAGTCCCCCTTGTGTTTGGGGTCCTTGGGGTAACGATGGTAGGGTCTTCACAGCGTTGGGGTCTTCATGGTGTTGGGGTCCCTGGGTGATGATGGTGGGGTCCCCATGACTGGGGGGTCCCCATAGTGGTGCCAGTGGGGTCCCTGTGGCCACAGAGTCCTTGTTGGGGGTGCCTGGGGGGTCCCTGTGGTGTTGGGGTCCTTGGGGTGATGATGGTGGGGTCTTCATGGTGTTGGGGTCCCCATAGTGGTGTCAGTGGGGTCCCCGTGGCCACGGAGTCCTCTGGGGGGGGTGGGCAGGGTGTCCTCGTGGTGTTGGGGTCCCCAGGTGATGATGGTGGGGTCTTCATGGTGTTGTTGGGGTCCTGGGGTGACGATGGTGGGGTCTTCACAGCATTGGGGTCTTCATGATGTTGGGTCCCTGGGTGATGGTGGGGTCTTCATGGTGTTGGTGTCCTTGGGGTGATGATGGTGGGGTCCCCATGGCACTGAGGTCTCCATGGTGTTGGGGTCTTCATGGCAGCGATGGGGTCCCCGTGGCCACAGGGTCCTTTGTGGGGGTTGGGGGGGGTGTCCCCGTGGTGTGGCGGTTTGGGGGTGCCGGGGGTCCCCCTCCCTTGACCTTTCCCCCCTTTTCCCCCCACCCCAGGCCGGAAGTTCATCATCGGGAACGCGCGGGCGCGGGACTGCGCCGTCATCTACTGCAACGAGGGGTTCTGCCGGCTGTGGGGGTTCGGGCGGGGGGAGGTGCTGCAGCGCCCCGGGACCTGCCCCTTCCTGCACGGGCCCCGCACCCACCCCCGCGGGGTCGCCCTGGTGGCCCGGGCCCTGCTGGGGGGGCACGAGCGCAAGGTGGAGCTCTGCCTCTACCGCAAGGACGGTACGGACCCCCCCGGACCCCAACA
>NW_015091016.1:936139-937282 GCF_001431845.1 Calidris pugnax | reverse complement strand
CCTCATCTTCATCCCCTTCCTCTTTTTCATCCCCCTCATCATCTTCATCCCTGTCCTCATCTTCATCCCCCTCCTCATCTTCGTCACCATCCCCATCTTCATCCTCTTCCCCATCCTTCTCATCCTCCTCATCTTCATCACCCTCCTCCTTCTCCTCCTCCTCATTTCCCTCATCCCTGTCTCCATCCCCCTCATCCTCATCTTCATCATCCTCATCCCCTTTATCTTCACCATCTTCCCCATCACCATCTTCATCATCCTCCTCCTCCTCCTTGTCCCCTTCCTCCCTCCCCGTCCATGGGATGGCGTCGGGGATGGTCGGGGCTGGAGGGACCCTCTGGAGACCATCCCCCCCCAGAGCAGGTCCCTCGGGGTCCCATCCAGGGGGGGTGGGATGTCCCCAGAGCAGGAGCCCCCCCCTCCCTGGGCAGCCTGTTCCAGGGCTCTGCCACCCTCACCGTGAAGAAGTTTCTCCTCATATTTGAGTGGAACCTCTTCTGTCCCAACTTCTGCCTGTTGCCCCTTGTCCTGTCACTGGGAACCACTGAAAAGAGTCTGGCTCCCTCCTCCTTCAACCCTCCCTTGAGATACTTGTCAGCATTGATAAGGTCTCCCCTCAGCCTTCTCTTCTCCAGACTAAAGAGTCCCGGCTCTCTCAGTCTCTCCTCATCAGGGAGATGCTCCAATCCTTGAATCATGGAATGGTTTGGGTTGGAAGGGACCTCAAAGATCGTCTAGTTCCAACCCCCCTGCCCCCCCAGTCTCATGTCACCCACGTGTCATGACCTCAAGTCACAGGCGACAGGACAAGAGGAAATGGCCTCAAGTTGCCCCAGGGGAGGTTCAGGCTGGATATTAGGAAAAATTTTTTCACGGAAAGGGTTCTCAGCCCTTGGAATGGGCTGCCCAGGGAGGTGGTGGAGGCACCATCCCTGGAGGTTTTCAAAAGAGGGGTTGATGTAGTGCTGGGAGGTCTGGTTTAGTGATGATGCTCCTTGTTTGTTGTGTGGGTGTCTATTTTTGTCAGTTGGGTTGACGGTTGGACAAGATGATCTTCAAGGTCCCTTCCAACCTAGAAGATTGTGTGATTCTGTGATTGTGCCCCTGTGCTCAGCACTGGGGAGGCCACACCTCGAGTGTTGT
>NW_015091016.1:934360-934988 GCF_001431845.1 Calidris pugnax | reverse complement strand
TGGTCACGTCCCCCTGCCTGTGGCTCCCGTCCCTGGCTTGTGGCCATCATCACCCGCCCGTGGCCACTGTCACCCTCCCAGGGGCACCCTGCCACCTGCCTGTGGCCACTGTCACCTTCCTGTGGCCACCGTCACCCACCCAAGGCCACTTCCACTGGCTTGTGGCCACCATCACCTGCCCATGGCCACTCTCACCCACCCATGGCCACCACCCCCTGCCTGTGGCCACCGTCACCCACCCATGGCTACCATCACTGACCCGTGGCCACCATACTCTGTCTGTGGCCACCGTCACCCACCCATGGCTACCGTCACCCACTGGTGGCCACCATCACCCACCCGTGACCCCCATCACCTGCCCGTGGCCACCATCACTGACCTGTGGCCACCATCCCTTGCCCGTGGCCACCATCCCCCACCGGTGGCCACCGCAGTCCCCAGACCGCGCTCCCCCGGGCTGGGGGGGCCACCATGTGCCGGGGGTGGCCACTGGGTGCTGGGGGGCCCCCGGGTGCCGTGTGGCTCGTAGCCCGGTGGCTGCGGTGGCCCCTGGGCGCCTGCGTCAGGGGGAGGGGGCCGGGTGTCGGGGCCATCTCCCCGCCCCCCCCCGGGGGACGTCACCCCCAGC
>NW_015091016.1:927880-933421 GCF_001431845.1 Calidris pugnax | reverse complement strand
CCCCAACTGGGACCCCCCAGAGCATCCTCGGGCCATTGGGACCCCCCCGGGACCCCCCCAACCCGGGGCTGCTGGGGGCTGTGGGGCTCAGCCCCATGGCGGGGTCCCCCACCCTGACCCCCTGTGTGTCTCCTCCCCACATCTATGGGGCAGGATGGGACTTGTGGGGCAGCTCCACCACGTGGGGCAGCTGTTTGTGACCATCTCGGGGGTCCCAGAGCGTCCTTGGGCCACCGGGACCCCCCGGCTGGTGGCTGTGGGGCTCAGCCCCATAGCGGGGGCTCCGATCTGACCCTCTGTGTGGCCCCTCCCCACATCTATGGGGCAGGAGGAGACTTGTGGGGCAGTCTTTCCAGTCTTTCCCCACCAGCTGTGACCACCCCCATGGTCCTAGATCATCCTCGGGCCATTGGGACCCCCTGGAGCATCCTCAGACCCACCGGGACCCCCCAGCTGGTGGTTGTGGGGCTCAGCCCCATAGCAGGGGTTCTGTTCTGACCCCCTGTGTGTCTCCTCCCTATATCTATGGGGTGAGATGGGACTTGTGGGGCAGCCTTTCCCCACCGACCATGACCACCTCCATGGTCCTAGATCATCCTCGGGCCATTGGGACCTCCTGGAGCATCCTCAGACCCCCCGGCTGGTGGTTGTGGGGCTCAGCCCCATAGCGGTGCCCCAGCCTGACCCCCTGTGTGGCCCCTTCCCACATCTATGGGGCAGGAGGAGACTTGTGGGGCAGTCTTTCCAGTCTTTCCCCACCAGCTGTGACCACCCCCATGGTCCTAGATCATCCTCGGGCCATTGGGACCCCCTGGAGCATCCTCAGACCCACCGGGACCCCCCAGCTGGTGGTTGTGGGGCTCAGCCCCATAGCGTTACCCCAACCTGACCCCTCTCCCCCCCCCAGGTGCTGTCCCTGGGGGCTGACGTGCTGCCCGAGTACAAGCTGCAGGCCCCCCGCATCCACCGCTGGACCATCCTGCACTACAGCCCCTTCAAGGCGGTGTGGGACTGGCTCATCCTGCTCCTGGTCATCTACACGGCCATCTTCACCCCCTACTCGGCCGCCTTCCTCCTCAACGACCAGGAGGAGGCCCGGCGCCACCACTGCGGCTACTCCTGCAGCCCCCTCAACGTGGTGGACCTCATCGTGGACATCATGTTCATCATCGACATCCTCATCAACTTCCGCACCACCTACGTCAACTCCAACGAGGAGGTGGTCAGCCACCCGGCCCGCATCGCCACCCACTACTTCAAGGGCTGGTTCCTCATCGACATGGTGGCCGCCATCCCCTTCGACCTCCTCATCTTCGGCTCCGGCTCTGAGGAGGTACCGGCCGTGGCGGGACGGGTGCTGGGTGGGTGCTGGGTCCTCGGCGGGGTGATGGTTGGGTGCCCCAAGGCTGGAGTTGGGTGTTGGGGTGGTGGCCACCATCCCCTTTGAGCTCTTCATCTTCAGCTCTGGTTCTGGTGGTGTCACCAGAGCCATGTCCTGGCTGGGAGGGGTGATGGTTGGGTGCTGTGTCCTTAGAGGGGTGATGGTTGAGGTCCCACGTGTGCCATGGTGGGTGTTGGGGCGGTGGCCACCGTCTCCTTCAACCTCCTCATTTTCTGGTGGTGTCACCAGAGCCATGTCCTGGCTGGGACCAGTGATGGTTGGGTGCTGGGTCCTCAGATGGTTGGGGTCCCACACGTGCCCCAAGCTGGGGTTGGGGGTTGGGGTGGTGGCCTCCATCCCCTTCAATCTCATCTTTGGCTCTGAGGAGGTACCAGCCATGGTGGGACGGGTGCTGGGTGGGTGCTGGGTCCTCGGTGGGGTGATGCTGGAGGATCCCACTGAGTCAGTGACCCCCCCAGACCACCCCACTGATGGGGCTGCTGAAGATGGGGTGCTTCCAGGATATCTGGGTGGAGGGTGACCTCCTTGTCCCCCCAGTCAGACCCACCGGGACCCCCCAGCTGGTGGTTGTGGGGCTCAGCCCCATAGCAGGGGTTCTGTTCTGACCCCCTGTGTGTCTCCTTCCTATATCTATGGGGTGAGATGGGACTTGTGGGGCAGCCTTTCCCCACCGACCATGACCACCTCCATGGTCCTAGATCATCCTCGGGCCATTGGGACCTCCTGGAGCATCCTCAGACCCCCCGGCTGGTGGTTGTGGGGCTCAGCCCCATAGCGGTGCCCCAGCCTGACCCCCTGTGTGGCCCCTTCCCACATCTATGGGGCAGGAGGAGACTTGTGGGGCAGTCTTTCCAGTCTTTCCCCACCAGCTGTGACCACCCCCATGGTCCTAGATCATCCTCGGGCCATTGGGACCCCCTGGAGCATCCTCAGACCCACCGGGACCCCCCAGCTGGTGGTTGTGGGGCTCAGCCCCATAGCGTTACCCCAACCTGACCCCTCTCCCCCCCCCAGGTGCTGTCCCTGGGGGCTGACGTGCTGCCCGAGTACAAGCTGCAGGCCCCCCGCATCCACCGCTGGACCATCCTGCACTACAGCCCCTTCAAGGCGGTGTGGGACTGGCTCATCCTGCTCCTGGTCATCTACACGGCCATCTTCACCCCCTACTCGGCCGCCTTCCTCCTCAACGACCAGGAGGAGGCCCGGCGCCACCACTGCGGCTACTCCTGCAGCCCCCTCAACGTGGTGGACCTCATCGTGGACATCATGTTCATCATCGACATCCTCATCAACTTCCGCACCACCTACGTCAACTCCAACGAGGAGGTGGTCAGCCACCCGGCCCGCATCGCCACCCACTACTTCAAGGGCTGGTTCCTCATCGACATGGTGGCCGCCATCCCCTTCGACCTCCTCATCTTCGGCTCCGGCTCTGAGGAGGTACCGGCCGTGGCGGGACGGGTGCTGGGTGGGTGCTGGGTCCTCGGCGGGGTGATGGTTGGGTGCCCCAAGGCTGGAGTTGGGTGTTGGGGTGGTGGCCACCATCCCCTTTGAGCTCTTCATCTTCAGCTCTGGTCTTTCCCCACCAGCTGTGACCACCCCCATGGTCCTAGATCATCCTCGGGCCATTGGGACCCCCTGGAGCATCCTCAGACCCACCGGGACCCCCCAGCTGGTGGTTGTGGGGCTCAGCCCCATAGCGTTACCCCAACCTGACCCCTCTCCCCCCCCCAGGTGCTGTCCCTGGGGGCTGACGTGCTGCCCGAGTACAAGCTGCAGGCCCCCCGCATCCACCGCTGGACCATCCTGCACTACAGCCCCTTCAAGGCGGTGTGGGACTGGCTCATCCTGCTCCTGGTCATCTACACGGCCATCTTCACCCCCTACTCGGCCGCCTTCCTCCTCAACGACCAGGAGGAGGCCCGGCGCCACCACTGCGGCTACTCCTGCAGCCCCCTCAACGTGGTGGACCTCATCGTGGACATCATGTTCATCATCGACATCCTCATCAACTTCCGCACCACCTACGTCAACTCCAACGAGGAGGTGGTCAGCCACCCGGCCCGCATCGCCACCCACTACTTCAAGGGCTGGTTCCTCATCGACATGGTGGCCGCCATCCCCTTCGACCTCCTCATCTTCGGCTCCGGCTCTGAGGAGGTACCGGCCGTGGCGGGACGGGTGCTGGGTGGGTGCTGGGTCCTCGGCGGGGTGATGGTTGGGTGCCCCAAGGCTGGAGTTGGGTGTTGGGGTGGTGGCCACCATCCCCTTTGAGCTCTTCATCTTCAGCTCTGGTTCTGGTGGTGTCACCAGAGCCATGTCCTGGCTGGGAGGGGTGATGGTTGGGTGCTGGGTCCTTAGAGGGGTGATGGTTGAGGTCCCACGTGTGCCATGGTGGGTGTTGGGGCGGTGGCCACCGTCTCCTTCAACCTCCTCATTTTCTGGTGGTGTCACCAGAGCCATGTCCTGGCTGGGACCAGTGATGGTTGGGTGCTGGGTCCTCAGATGGTTGGGGTCCCACACGTGCCCCAAGCTGGGGTTGGGGGTTGGGGTGGTGGCCTCCATCCCCTTCAATCTCATCTTTGGCTCTGAGGAGGTACCAGCCGTGGTGGGACGGGTGCTGGGTGGGTGCTGGGTCCTCGGTGGGGTGATGCTGGAGGATCCCACTGAGTCAGTGACCCCCCCAGACCACCCCACTGATGGGGCTGCTGAAGATGGGGTGCTTCCAGGATATTTGGGTGGAGGGTGACCTCCTTGTCCCCCCAGATGATGACATGGATGGGGTCCTTTGGGTAGATGCACCTCTTGGTGACCCCCATGTCCCCCCAGACAATGACATTGATGGGGTCCTTTGAGTAGATGCACCCCTTGGTGACCCCATGTCCCCCCAGATAATGACATGGATGGGGTATTTGGCCAGATGCACCCCTTGGTGACCCCCAAGTCCCCCCACATGATGACATGGATGGGGTATTAGGCCAGATGCAGCCCTTGGTGACCCCCATGTCCCCCCAGATGATGACATTGATGGGGTCCTTTGGCCAGATGCACCCCTTGGTGACCCCCATGTCCCCCCCCCAGACCACCACGCTGATGGGGCTGCTGAAGATGGGGTTCTTCCAGGATATTTGGGTGGAGAGTGACCTCCTTGTTCCTCCAGATGATGATATTGATGGGGTATTTGGCCAGATGCAGCCCTTGGTGGCCCCATGACCCCCCAGATGATGACATTGATGGGATCCTTTGGGTAGGGGCAGCCCTTGGTGACCCCATGTCCCCCCAGATGATGACATGGATGGGGTCCTTTGGGTAGGGGCAGCCCTTGGTGACCTCCATGTCCCCCCAGATGATGACATGGATGGGGTATTTGGCCAGATGCACCCCTTGGTGACCCCCATGTCCCCCCCCCAGACCACCACGCTGATGGGGCTGCTGAAGATGGGGTTCTTCCAGGATATTTGGGTGGAGAGTGACCTCCTTGTTCCTCCAGATGATGATATTGATGGGGTATTTGGCCAGATGCAGCCCTTGGTGGCCCCATGACCCCCCAGATGATGACATTGATGGGATCCTTTGGGTAGGGGCAGCCCTTGGTGACCCCCATGTCCCCCGAGATGATGACATGGATGGGGTATTTTGGTAGATGCACCCCTTGGTGACCCCCATGACCCCCCAAATGATGACATGGATGGGGTCCTTTGGGCAGAAGCACCCCTTGATGACCTCCCATGTCCCCCCCAGACCACCACGCTGATCGGGCTGCTGAAGACGGCGCGGCTGCTGCGGCTGGTGCGTGTGGCCCGTAAGCTGGACCGGTACTCGGAGTACGGGGCGGCCGTGCTCTTCCTCCTCATGTGCACCTTCGCGCTCATCGCGCACTGGCTGGCCTGCATCTGGTACGCCATCGGCAACGTGGAGGGGCAGCGCATCGGGTGGCTCCACTCCCTGGGGCAGCAGATCGGGCGCCCCCTCAACGCCAGCGACCCCCGGGGGGGCCCCACCATCAAGGACAAGTACGTCACGGCGCTCTACTTCACCTTCAGCAGCCTCACCAGCGTGGGCTTCGGCAACGTCTCCCCCAACACCAACTCCGAGAAGATCTTCTCCATCTGCGTCATGCTCATCGGATGTGAGTGGGG
>NW_015091016.1:924664-926522 GCF_001431845.1 Calidris pugnax | reverse complement strand
TCAGGTACTGGAAGGCTGCTATTAGGTCTCCCCGGAGCCTCCTCTTCTTCAGGCTGAACAACCCCAGCTCCCTCAGCCTGTCCTCGGAGCAGAGGTGCCCCAACCCCCTGATCATCCTTGTGGCCCTCCTCTGGACCCTCTCCATCAGGTCCATGTCCTTCTTGTATTGAGGGCTCCAGACCTGCACACAATACTCCAGGTGAGGTCTCACCAGAGCAGAGTCAAGTGGCAGAATCCCCTCTCTGGACCTGCTGGCAACGCAGCTTTTGATGCAGCCCAGGATGGGATTGGCCTTCTGGGCTGCAAGTGCCCACTACCTGCTCATGTCCAGCTTCTCCTCCACCAGCACCCCCAAGTCCCTTTCCTCAGGGCTGCTTTCCAATACCTCACCCCCCAGTCTGTACAGATACCGAGGATTGTTCTGGCCCAGGTGCAGAACCTTGCATTTGCTCTTGTTGAACCTCATGAGGTTCACCTGGGCCCACCTCTCCAGCCTGTCCAGGTCCTTCTGGATGCCATCCCATCCCTCTGGTGTATGGACACCACCATACAGCTTGGTGTCCTCTGCAAACCTGCTGATGGTGCCTTTAACCCCTCTGTCTACATCATTGTTGAACAGTATCGGTCCCAGCACGGACCCTTGAGGGACACCACATGGTTCCATGGTGGGACATGGTTCCATGGTGGGACATGGTTGTGGAACATGGTTCTAAGTTGGGACATGGTTCCATGGTGGGATGTGGTTCTGGGATGCAGTTCCATGGTGGGATGTGGCTGTGGGACATAGTTCTGTTGTGGGACACAGTTCCATGGTGGGACATGGTTGTGGGACGTGGTTCCATGGTGGGATGTGGTCGTGGTTCTGAGATGTGGTTCCATAGTGGGACATGGTTCCATTGTGGGACATGGTTCTGGGATGTGGTGGACGCAGGTCCATGGTGGGTTGTGGTTCCATGGTGGGATGTGGTTGTGAGACGTGGTTCCATGGTGGAACATGGCTGTGGGACAGGGTTCCATGGTGGGACGTGGTTCTGGGACACGTTTCCATGGTGGGATGTGGTTCTGTGGTGGGACGTGGTTCTGAGATGTGGTTCCATGGCAGGGCATGGTTGTGGGATATGGTTCCATGGTAGGACACGGTTCTGGGATGTGGTTCCATAGTTCCATAGTGGGACTTGGTTCTGGGACACAGTTCCGTGGTGCAATGTGGTTCCATGGTAGGATGTTGCATGGTGGGACGTGGTTCTGCAACGTGGTTCCGTGGTGGGACATGGTTCTGAGATGTGGTTCCATGGTGGACATGGTTCCATGATGGGACGTGGTTGTGGGATGCAGTTCCATGGTGGGACACGGTTCCATGGTGGGACGTGGTCCCATGGTGCAATGTGGTTCTGTGGTGGGACGTGGTTCTGAGATGTGGTCCCATGGTGGGACATGGTTGTGGGACGTGGTTCTATGGTGGGACACGGTTCCGTGGTGGGACGTGGTTGTGGGATGTGGTTCCATGGCGCAATGTGGTTCTGTGGTGGGACATGGTTCTGAGATGTGGTCCCATGGTGGGCCGTGGTTGCAGGGGGGGGGTGCCGGTGTCGTGTCCCCCCCCTCACACCCCGCCCCTCCCCCCAGCGCTGATGTACGCCAGCATCTTCGGGAACGTCTCGGCCATCATCCAGCGGCTCTACTCGGGCACGGCGCGGTACCACACGCAGATGCTGCGCGTGCGCGAGTTCATCCGCTTCCACCAGATCCCCAACCCCCTGCGCCAGCGCCTGGAGGAGTATTTCCAACACGCCTGGTCCTACACCAACGGCATCGACATGAACGCCGTGAGACACCCCCCACCCCACCCCTCCCCACC
>NW_015091016.1:922705-924098 GCF_001431845.1 Calidris pugnax | reverse complement strand
CCCAGATGTCGGGTCCCCCCTTGACCCCCCGTTGTCCCGCAGGTGCTGAAGGGGTTCCCCGAGTGCCTGCAGGCCGACATCTGCCTGCACCTCAACCGCAGCCTCCTGCAGAACTGCAAGCCCTTCAAGGGGGCCACCAAGGGCTGCCTGAGGGCCCTGGCCATGAAGTTCAAGACCACCCACGCCCCCCCCGGGGACACCCTGGTCCACGCCGGGGACGTCCTCACCGCCCTCTACTTCATCTCCCGCGGCTCCATCGAGATCCTGCGCGGGGACGTGGTGGTGGCCATCCTGGGTGAGGACACGGCACCGAGGGGGGGGTCTCCCCACCAACCTCCCCTGGGCTGGTGGACCCCAACCCTCCCGTGTTGCGCCCCCAAAACAGGGAAGAACGACATTTTTGGGGAGCCGCTGAACCTCTACGCGCGGCCGGGGAAGTCCAACGCCGACGTGAGGGCCCTGACCTACTGCGACCTCCACAAGATCCACCGCGAGGACCTGCTGGAGGTGCTGGACATGTACCCCGAGTTCTCCGACCACTTCTGGTCCAGCCTGGAGATCACCTTCAACCTGCGCGACGTGAGCGGCCGCGGGGACCCGGGGGGGACAGGGTGGAGGAGGGGGAGGTCGTGGGGGAGCCCCATTGTCTCAGTTCCCCCCGGGAAGGGTTTGGGGGAAAAGGAGGGGAAAAGGGGAAAAAACCCACCTTGTGAGGTGGGATAAAGGGGCTAAATTGAGGGGAAAAGGTGGGAAATACGGGAAAATATCAATAATAGTGATAATGGTGGTGGGGGGTGGTGATGGTGATGGTGATGATGGTTGTGATGATGGTGATGATGGTGATGGTGATGGTGATGGTGGGGATGGTGGGGATGATGGTGATGATGGTGATGATGATGGTGATGATGGTGGTGATGGGGATGATGATGGTGGTGATGATGGTGATGGTGACTCCCCACCCAGCGAATTGTCGCCCTCCCCAGCAGTGATGGAGGGGAGGGGTTGGAGGCCCCCAAACTTGTCGGGGGGGGGTTCAGGGGTGACCCCAACCCACAAAGGAGACCAGGGATGGGGTGATGGGACACGTGGGGGGAAGGAATCCCCCAAATTTGGGGGTCTCAGGGTGACCCCAACCCAGAGAGGGACTTGGGGACAGGGTGATGGGGCGCAGGAGGGAGGGGATCCCCCAAATTTGGGGGGCTCAGGGGGTGGACCCCACCCACAGAGGTGGGGGGGTCACCCCATTCCTGCACCCAGCCCCTGGTCCCTCCCGGGAAAAGTATCAACATCGCTCAGCAACGACCCCTCCAATACGCGTTAACGACCTTCCCCGCAGAACAGATAATTAACGCTGTCCCAGCTGGAAATAGGATGGGGGGGGGTCGGAAATGGG
>NW_015091016.1:921497-922090 GCF_001431845.1 Calidris pugnax | reverse complement strand
TGTTTGGGGGATGAGGGAGGAGTTTGGGTCCCCCCTCTTCCTCCCCTCCCTGGGGGTCTCTGTGCCCCAAAACCCCGTCCCCGTCCCTGCGCCCTCGGACCCGTCTGGGGGGGGCGCTGTTCCCGCCGGGATCCATCCCCATTCCCCCCCCCATTCCCATGGGATCCATCCTTGCTCCTGTCTCCATTCCCAAGGGATCCATCCCTATTCCCATCGGATCCATCCCTTTTTTGTCCTCCATTCCCAAGGGATCCATCCCCAATTCTCTTCTCTCTTCCCATGGGATTCATCCCTTTTCCCATCCCCATTCCCAAGGGATCCATCCCCTTTCCTCCCCCATTCCCTCCCCCATTCCCACTGGGATCCATCCCTTCTCCCTTCTCTCTTCCCAAGGGATCCATCCTTATTCCCTCCCCCATTCCCAAGGGATCTGTCCCTCTTCCCTTCCTCATTCCCAAGGGATCATTCCTTTTTCCCTTCACTGTTCCCAAGGGATCCATCCCTTTTCCCATCCCCATTCCCATAGGATCCACCCCCCCTCCTTTTTATATCACCGCCTTTTTTGGGTTTTTTGGGGGGTTTGTTTTTGGGTT
>NW_015091016.1:916360-917854 GCF_001431845.1 Calidris pugnax | reverse complement strand
CGGGGGGCGGACGATGACGGGGTCCCGGGCGGCCACCGAGGGGTCCTCGTCGAAGAAGTTGAAGGGGCGCAGGAAGAAGCCCACCGCGTTGCCGGGGGTGGCCGTGTTGGGGATGTCCTCGGCGTGCGGCACGTGCAGGAAGCCCACGGTCACCCAGGCCACCAGGTCCTGCCGGGATGGTGGCCATCAGTGGGGGAGGGGTAGTGGCCACCAGCAACAAGGGGGATGGTGGCCATCAGTAGGAGGGGATGGTGGCCACCAGCAGGTGGGAACAGTGGCCTTAAGAAGTGAGGGACAGTGGCCATCAGTAGGGAGGGGGACAGTGGCCACCAGCAGGGGCAGGATAGTGGCCATCAGTGGTGGGGGATGGTGGCCATCAGCAGGGGGAGGGATGGTGGCCATCAATGGGGAGGGGGATGGTGGCCACCAGCAGCAGGGGGGGATGGTGACCATGAGCTGGAGGGAGTGGTGGCCACCAGTGGGTGGGAACAGTGGCCATCAGAGGAGAGGATGGTGACCACCAGCAGGGAGGGGGATGGTGGCCACCAGCGGGGGGGACAGTGGCTACCAGTGGGAGAGAGGACAGTGGCCACCAGCTGAGGAGATGATGGCCATCAGTGGTGGGGGACGGTGGCCATCAGCAGGAGGGGATGGTGGCCATCAGCTGGGGGCATGGTGGCCACCAGTGGCAGAACGCAGAACCCCACCACCAGCCCCTCTCCCCATGGTGGAGCACTGAGGGGGGGGTCCCGCCACCCCCTCCCTCCCTGGGCCGGGTCCCCTGGGCTACCAGCGCCCCCCCCGCGGTGGCCACCTGGTCCTCCAGGGTCTCGTTGTCGCGGAGGAAGCCCTCGAAGTCCACCAGGGGCTCCCAGGGGTTGTTCTGGGCGTAGATGCTGCTGCTGGTGGGTTCCTCCTCGTGTCGCCGCGTCACGGCCAGGGGGTACCTGGGGGGGGGACAGGGTCAGACCCCCCTTTGGGGGTGCCATGGGGTGGGGGGGGCACCCAAACACCCATCTCCCACCCCCCACCAGCCTCCTGCCCACCCCTGGGACCCCCCCTGCTCTGGGGTGGCACTTGGGGGTCTCTCCAGGGGTCTCCTGGCTGTGACCAGGGGGGCAACCAGGGCGGGGGACAAGTAGCCAAGGGCATGAGGGGCCACCAAAGAAGGTCCCAGGGTGGGGACCAATAGCCAAGGGGAGAAGTGGCCAAGGGGACAAGGTTGGGGACAAGTAGCCAAGGGCGTGAGGTGCCACCAGAGAAGGTCCCAGGGTGGGGACATGTAGCTGAGGAGACAAGGTGCCACCAGAGGTCTTGGGCTGAGGACCAGTAGCCAAGGGCACCAGCAGAAGGTCCTGGGGTGGGGACCAGTAGCCAAGGGGACAAGCTGGGGAGAAGTAGCCAAGGGCACGAGGTGGGGACAAGTAGCTGAGGGCTTGAGGTGCCACCAGAGAAGGTCTTTGGGTGGGGGCAAGTAGCCAAGGGGCCACCAGT
>NW_015091016.1:912552-916350 GCF_001431845.1 Calidris pugnax | reverse complement strand
AAGGTGGCCACCAGTGGCAGAACACAGGACCCTACCACCAGCCCCCCCCACCCTCCATGGTGGAGCACCAGGGGAGGGGTCCCACCACCCCCTCCCTCCCTGGGCCGGGTTCCCTGGGCTACCAGCGCCCCCCCCGCGGTGGCCACCTGGTCCTCCAGGGTCTCGTTGTCACGGAGGAAGCCCTCGAAGTCCACCAGGGGCTCCCAGGGGTTGTTCTGGGCGTAGATGCTGCTGCTGGTGGGTTCCTCCTCGTGCCGCCGCGTCACGGCCAGGGGGTACCTGGGGGGGGACAGGGTCAGTCACCAGTGGAAGGTCCTGACAAGTGGGGACAAGTGGCCAAGGGCATGAGGGGCCACCAGCAGAAGGTCCCAGGGTGGGGACCAGTAGCCAAGGGGACAAGTAGCCAAGGGGACAAGGTGGGGACAAGTAGCCAAGGAGACAAGGTGCCACCAGAGGTCTTGGGCTGAGGACCAGTAGCCAAGGGCACCAGCAGAAGGTCCTGGGGTGGGGACCAGTAGCCAAGGGGACAAGCTGGGGAGAAGTAGCCAAGGGCACGAGGTGGGGACAAGTAGCTGAGGGCTTGAGGTGCCACCAGAGAAGGTCTTTGGGTGGGGACAGTAGCCAAGGGGCCACCAGTGGAAAGTCCCAGGGCAGGGACCAGTAGCCAAGGGCATGAGGTGCCACCAGAGCAGGTCCCGGGTTGGGGACCAGTAGCCGAGGGCACCGGCAGAAGGTCCCCACGCCACGACCACGGTGGCTCGGCACACGGGGAGCGGTGTGGCCGTGCCACAGCCCATGGGGCGGGGGGCTGTGGGGTTCTGGGGTGACCCCCCCTCTCCTGGAGCCCCACCTTCCCCAGGAGACGCCCTTCTCCTCCTGCCAACCGCGGGGCAGGACGGGCCCGGCGTGGGAGCGGAGCTGGAGGCGGTAGCCGCGGTGGTGGCCCCAGCGGTTGCGGCGCCGGGGGTTGTAGAGCAGGAGGTACCGCGGCAGCGGGGACCCGAAGGGGAAGGCGGCCTCGGCCTCGTGGCGCCGGCGCCGCCGCTGCAAACGGGGCTGGACAACCCGGGCCCCGGGGCTCCAGGGGTTGGAGATGTTCTCCATGCGCACCTCCAGCGACTCGAAGCTGTTGCCGGTGCCTGCGAGAAGAGGGGGCGTGAGAAGCGGTGGGCGGTGGGGTCCCACCAACGGCGTCCCATCAGTGGTGTCCCACCAAGGACATCCCATCAATGGTGTCCCACCAACGGCATCCCATCAATGGTGTCCCACCAAGGACATCCCATCAATGGTGTCCCACCAACCACATCCCATCAATGGTGTCCCCACCCGTGATACCTCATCAATGGTGTCCCATCAATGACCTCCCACCAATGGTGTCCCACCAACACCATCCCACCACCAGCACCCCGCCGATGGCATCCAACCATCAGCATCTCATCAATGATGTCCCACCAACACCATCCCACCAGTGGCACCCAACCAGTGGCCTCCCATCAATGGTGTCCCACCATCAGGGTGACCCCACCAGTCCCCCACTGGACACATCCCACCCGCCTCATGGTGCTGGGACCCCATGGAGATGTCACCAGG
Organism: Calidris pugnax; assembly: GCF_001431845.1. NCBI lineage: Eukaryota > Metazoa > Chordata > Aves > Charadriiformes > Scolopacidae > Calidris > Calidris pugnax. Next base: position 914,760 of record NW_015091016.1, on the reverse strand, counting down.
GAAGGGGGGGAACAGACGGCAACGCTCCCGTGGGAATGAGGGTCCCAACCCCTGGAACTCCCTGTGGGGTCCGGTCCCACCCCCCCATCGCCCTCCCCAGAGCTGGGGGGGGGACCCAGCAGGGGCGGGGGCTGCACCTGCGACGTCCAGGTCCACCTTGTAGTGGACCAGGTGGGTGTGGAGGTTGCCCAGGAGGTGGCTGTGGACGCGGCTGCCGTAGCGCCGGCCCTGGGGGGTGTAGAAGGTGGCGTGGATGTAGCCGGTGGCGTGGACCTTGGCCTCCAGGACGCCGTTGGGGTAGAGGAGGAAGTCCCAGATGTAGTCGTAGTTGTAGACGGTGGAGGTGGTCCTCAGGACCAGCGCGTGCCCCTCCAGCCCCGCGTAGAAGTGGAAGCCCCCCTGGAAGTCGCTGTCGAAGTGGCGGCGCAGGGGGACGCCGGTGGGCAGCTCGAAGACGCAGAGGGCCTTGGAGAACCTGACGGGCCCGTCGGCGTCGTAGAGGTGGTGGGCGTCCAGGAAGGTGGCCACCTCCGGGCAGTCGATGCCGGGGGCCAGCTCGTAGGAGACGGAGCCCATGCCCCAACCGGCGTCCATGTACTTGGTCTGCATGGCCGCCGGCGTGTGGCCGCCGTAGAAGGCGATGGCCTCCTGGACGCTCAGCTCGAAGGCCACGCGCTCCCCGTTGAAGCGCAGGTCGAAGAGCTGGAGGCCGGCGGAGGAGCGCAGCCGGAAGGCCAGGCTCCAGCCCCCGTACTCCAGGAGGTTGCCCCGCAGCCGGTACCGCCGGCCCTGGGGCTCGCACACCTTGGCCCCGTGCACGTCGGTGGGGGTCCCGGTGGAGAAGGTCCCCCGGGGCTCGTAGCTGGAGAAGAGCCCCTCGGCGGGGAGCTCTTCCAGGCGGGCCACCGCCACCGTCCCCCTCTGGTAGCCGCGGGCTAGCTCCTGGGGGGTGGAGAAGTACCTCCCGTTGTACCACAGCCGCTGGACCTCCCAGCGGGCCGGGTCGGGGTCCCGGTGGTCCACCAGCACCTCCAGGCCCACGGGGTGCAGGAAGAAGCCCTCCACCTGGCGCTGCAGGATCAGCCAGGAGCGGCGCTCGCCGGGGCCCAGCCCGCGGGGCGCGATGTCGGAGAAGGTGAGGCAGCGGCTGGTGCAGTTGTGGAACCAGTAGCCCGTGGCCTCGCGCAGCAGCGGGTAGAGGGGCTCGGTGGCCACCGCCAGCGCCCGCCGCAGCCCCTCGTACTCGGCCTGGGTCATGGGGCGGGAGGAGAAGGGGACGGGGCGGGCGCCGGGCCGGCGGAGGGGCCGGTAGAAGATGGGACGGGGCAAGGGCCCCACGACCAGCTCGGTGACGTTGGGGTGGGCTTCCCCCCCGAAGAAGACCACGGCCCGGGCCAGGCGGCGGGGGCGAGGACCCCCCCCGTCCAGGTAGCGCAGGGCCGGCTCCTTCTTGGGGGGCAGCAGCTCCACCAGGAAGAGGGTGTTCTTGGCCGAGGGGCCCCCCCGGTTCGGGGACAAGCCCAGCTCCGGGCAACCCAGCAGGAAGGTCCTGACGGCCCGAAGCTCGGCCGCCGACAGGTCGGCGAAGATGGAGGCCTTCTCCTGGGGGGAGGCCACGGGGCGGGAGGTGGCCACCGTGGCCACCAGGGCCAGCAGGGTCAGCAGCCACATCCTGGGCAGGGGGGAAACCTGGGGGGCAGAGAGAGACATGGGGCTGGAGGTGGCCACCATAGCCAGCAGGGTCAGTAGCCACATACTGGGGGGGAATCTGGGGGCAGAGGGAACTGTGGGGCTGGAGATGGCCACCATGGCCACCATGGCCAACAGGGTCAGTAGCCACATCCTGGGGGGGACCTGGGGGGGCAGAGGGAGCCATGGGGCTGGAGATGGCCACCTTGGCCACCAGGGCCACCAGCCACATCAGGGGGGGACCCTGGGGAATAGAGGGAGCCATGGAGCTGGAGGTGGCCACCATGGCCACCATGGCCACCAGGGTCAGCAGGGCCAGTAGCCACATCCTGGGGGGGACCTGGGGGGCAGAGGGAGCTGTGGGGCTGGAGGTGGCCACCGTGGCCAGCGGGGCCAGCAGCCACATCGGGGGGGGACCTTGGGGAATAGAGGGAGCCATGAGGCTGGAGGTGGCCACCAGGGCCACCAGGGCCAGCAGCCACATCTTGGGGGGGAATCTAGGGGCAGAGGGAGCTGTGG
>NW_015091016.1:912266-912470 GCF_001431845.1 Calidris pugnax | reverse complement strand
CGGGGGGGTAGAGGGAGCCGTGGGGCTGGAGGTGGCCCCCCGTGGTGGCCCCCCCGTTAAAGGTGAGGTGACTACCACAGGGTGACGATGGCTCGTGCCATCCCGGGGGAGTGTGACCCCCCCGTGGGACCACCCAGCACCCCCCCGGAGGGTTTGGGGGGGGGTTCAGCCGCAGGCACAGCCCCCCCACTCCCACACCCCCCC
>NW_015091016.1:907540-909839 GCF_001431845.1 Calidris pugnax | reverse complement strand
GGGTTTGAGTTAAAAAATGGGAGATTTAAGTGAGATCTCAGGAGCAAACTCTTCCCCATGAGGGTGGTGAGAGCCTGGCCCAGGTTGGCCAGAGAAGCTGTGGCTGCCCCATCCCTGGAGGGGTTCAAGGGCAGGTTGGAGGGGGCTTGGAGCAACCTGGGCTGGGGGGAGGTGTCCAGGTCACTGGGGCATCCTGGAGGTCCCTTCCCACCCAAACCATTCCATGATCCTGTGGTTCCACAGGAGGTTTCTGGAGCCCTGTGGGGTCACCGCAGCGTGTCCAACAGCCTGGCTCCTCAAACCCTCGTTATTTGCTGCTTTTATTGGTAAAACCTGCCTTTTATAGCATTTTTTCGCCTCCGAGTCACCGTTTTGCCCTCTCCCAGGGCTGGGAAAAAAACCACGCTGGAGTTTTGTTTTTTTTTTTTTCAGAGGGGAAAAAAACCCAACAAACCAAACCCCCAAATCCCTGCGTTTCTATAAAAGGAAGCGTCTCGGGGAGCTCTGGGGCCGGAGGAGCCTTTTGGAACAAAACTTTGGGAGCGGGAAGTGTTTGTGTTTGGGGAGGGACCCGTTATCGGGCGCCCGCAGAGCGGAGACGCCGAGGAGGCCCTTCCTCCTGCCGGGGAGGAACCCGTGGCCACCAGAAGGAGGGAAGTGGCCACTACGGAAACGGCTGAGGTGGCCGGATGCACCCGGTGGAGCTGCTCCGGTCGGTTCCTTCTCCCAGGGAACAGGAGATGGGATGAGAGGAAATGGCCTCTGGTTGCACCAGGGGAGGATGAGGATGGATGTGGGGGAAATTCCTTCATGGAAGGGGTTGTGGAGCTGCTCCAGTTGGTCCCTTCTCCCAAGGAACAAGCTGTGGGACCAGAGGAAACGGCCTCTGGTTGCCCCAAGGGAGGATGAGGATGGATACTGGGGAAACTCCTTCATGGAATCTGGTTGCCCCAAGGGAGGATGAGGATGGATGTGGGGGAAAACTCCTTCATGGAACAGGTTGTGGAGCCTCGGAAGAGGCTGCCCAGGGACGTGGTGGAGTCGCCATCCCCAGAGACCTGTCACCGTGGGGCTGAGGGACACGGCTCAGCAGAGACCTGTCACCGTGGGGCTGAGGGACACAGCTCAGCGGTGGGTTTTGGTGGCGTTGGGTTGACGGTTGGACTCCATGATCTGGAAGGTCCCTCCCAACCTCCACAGTTTTTGGATTCAGCGTCTCCTGACTCGGTGTTGAGTTGGACCTTCTCTCCCTCCAGACAATCCGTGGTGGTTTTTGGGCTCTGACCCATCTCCTTGGGCATGTCCTGAGTGCTCCTCACCCATAATGATGGTTACGTGTCCTCAGCGTTTCCCAAAAACGTGATAAACTGAAGGAGAAACCTGCCCTTGTGGCTTCCTGGGGGTCCATGTCCCTCCCTCTCCCCTCCAGGGCGTCTTCCCCAAAGGAGAAGCTCTCATGGACATCTCCAGAGACCCTTCTCACACCGACCAGTGGCCCCCGAGACCTCTCCCTGGTGAGTCCTTGGCTCCTGAGTGTCCCATCCTGGTGGCCACCTCCCAGTGCTGGCGTTTCCAACCAAACCCCTGGGAGATCCTGGTGGCCTCCAGCCCCCGTCCCTAGTCCCCGGGGTCCATGGGGGCGGGGAGGGGGCGAGAGGAACCCTCGGAGAGGGCTGGAAAGAGGCAAAAAAAAGGTGTTTTGAGGATTTTAGGGTTTTTAGTGCGGAAGGGGCCGGGCTGTGAGGAGCCCCCCGGGGATGGGACGTGTCTGGGGAGCGTCAAGCACCAAGATTCTCCTCAGACCTTTTGTCCTGGTTTTTTTCCGGGGAGGAAGAAGCTGAGCCTGGTTTAGGAGGGGAAAAAAAAAAAAAAAGAAACCTAAAACCTCATTTTCTGCTGCCCCCCCCTCCCCCCTCCAAACTTCAAGCGGCCTCTGGAAGCCTCGCACCCGCCCAACCCCAGAAATGGGGTCATTTATCCCGTTTTAAGGAATTTCTCTTGGTTCTAAACCGTCCCTTTGCACTTTTTTGGAGAAGAGGCTGTGTTTCGCTGCCCCTTGGCCCAAAAAGGGGTTGGTTTTCCTTCTCCTCCATCGCCCCCCGCGTCCGTCTCAGCCCCCCCCCCTTTCTGAGGGGGGCTTCAATCCCCCCGGCTGCTGCTTTCACACCAGATGCAGCTTTTCTGGGTGGTTTTTGTTGTTTTTTTTTAAATTGTTTATTTTTTTTTCTGCCTCTTCGTCACCACCGTCAAAAAAAAACAACCTTCTAATCAAAAAGAATAACAAACAGCACAATGGCCC
>NW_015091016.1:905521-907530 GCF_001431845.1 Calidris pugnax | reverse complement strand
CCCCCGCCCTGGCCCTTCCGTCACCTCTTTCTTTTAAGAGAGGAAAAGAAAAATAATCTTCCGTTATTCGGGCCTTTTGTGCGTTTCTGCTGGTTTTTTTTTGGGCTGGGATTTGGTGTTTCTCCCGAGGGACGTTTCCCTTTTGAGGCACAAAAGGGGCCGTTGGGGGAAGGGCAGCCCCTGGGTCACCCCGGGCCCTTGGGGGAAGGGGGATGGGGGGGTTAAAACCCCAAACACCCCCCCACCCCACCATGGACCATTTTTCCTTCTCCAGGATGGATCCTGCTCCATCTTTGGGTTGGAATGTTGCTAAATCTGCCCCTTTTCTCTCTCTCTGCAGAACCTTCCCTTTATCGGCCCCGTTTGGGGGAAAGTGATGGGGAAACGGTGAAATCCGGAGGGAAAAGTCAAGTGAGAAAACCATGAAAACATGAAACCCCGAGGGAAACGTCGTCTTGTCCACGTGGGATGGAGACGGGACCTTCACCACCTTCTGGAGATGGGACCTTCACCACCTTCTGCCCCCTGTGAGTCCAGCACCGAGGGTGGTCGTCACCGCGTCCCCCGGGTCTCTTTAGGGTCTTCTTGGAGTGTGAGTGAACCCTCAAGAGCTCCTCAGAACCACAGGATCATCTGATTTTCCGGGTTGGAAGGGATTTTCTGGGTCATTGAGTCCAACCATCAACCCAACGCTGACCAAACCCACCCCTGCCCCGTGTCCCTCTGTCCCCATGTTGCTCTTCACAGGATGAAACCCTAATTACTCAAAGGTTAATTGCGATCTCTGGGTGTGGGTGGCCGGGAAGGGTGACCCTTGGCCAAAAATACCCGACAAAGAGTTTTTGAACCAACTGAGCCTTTTTTTTTTTCTTCATCCAAAGGATCTATTTTTGTTGCCGCTTGTGACACCCTCCTCCTCTTTTTCTTCTCTGGTGCCCCACGCGAAGGGGGTCAAAGCTCTTCTCCCTCGGTGGGACCTGAGGGTCCCCACCCCGAGAAGAAGGTCTGGGTACCACAGGCTTTGCCACCCCCTCTGTCCTTCCACTGAGGGTTGTCCCCTGTCAGGGGGGCGGAGGTGGGACCCTGTGGTGGCACCACGGGGAGGAGGAGGAGGAGAAGACGACCTTCCAGGGACTCTGCTCCAGAGGAGGCCCCGGAGATGCTGGGAGGGCTGGAGCCCCTCTGCTGGGAGGGGGGGCTGAGAGAGTTGGGGGGTTCAGCCTGGAGAAGAGAAGGCTCTGGGGAGACCTTGGAGCCCCTTCCAGTCCCTCAAGGGGCTCCAGGAGAGATGGGGAGGGACTCTGGATGAGGGAGGGGAGCCAGAGGAGGAGGGGGAAAGGGTTTTAAGCTGAAAAAGGGGGGATTTAGGTGAGATCTTGGGAGGAAATTCTTTGCTGGGAGGGGGGTGACATGTCCCATCCTTGGAAACACCCAAGGTCGGGTTGGAGGGGGCTTGGAGCAACCTGGGCTGGTGGGAGGTGTCCCTGCCCAGGGCAGGGGGTTGGAACTTGATCATCTTTGAGGTCCCTTCCCACCCAAACCATTCCGTGATTCTATGATTAACCCTTGTTTGGGTGGTTTTTCCCCACAGATCCGGAGGATCCTGTTCTGGGAAGTCGGGGTGGGTGTCCTTCCTGGGATGAGGTGTCTCCTACAGCGAAACCATGTTGGTTCCTCCAACGTCTCCTTTGGGAACCAGATTTTCTTCAGGAAAAGAAGAAACTGGGTGTGGGGAGGTGTCCCTGGGCCTGATCCTTCCCCAAATCCCCAAATGGGAGGAAACGAGCTTTCCAGACCTCACCCCTCCCGCCCTGGAAGAGCTTTGAGGGACCTTCTGGGCGAGGAGGACCCTGTGGAGGGGGGTGACCAGGGACCTCTCTGGGCAGAAGCCGCCTCCATCCCCCCCTTTTCCTCCAGCCTCGGGGCAGGGGGGGCTTTAATGGCCCCACTTTTTTAGCACTGAGAAAATCCAGACCCAGAAACACGTGTCCTTCAGAGGAGGATGATGG
>NW_015091016.1:903494-903911 GCF_001431845.1 Calidris pugnax | reverse complement strand
GCGGTTCCCGGTTCTCCCAGTGCCCAGACCCCCCGGTCCCCAGTCCTCTCAGTGCTCCCAGTGCCCGGTACCGATGCTCCCGGTGCCCAGTTCTCCCAGTTCCCGTTCCCCAGCGCTCCCAGTGCCCAGACCCCCCGGTCCCCAGTCCTCCCAGTACCCGGTCCTCAGTGCTCCCAGTGCTCCCAGTGCCCGGTACCGATGCTTCCGGTACTCCCGTTGCCCAGTTCTCCCAGTTCCCGTTACCCAGTGCTCCCAGTGCCCAGACCCTTCGGTCCCCACCCCTCCCAGTCCCCGTTCCCCAGTCCTCCCAGTGCTCCCAGTGCCCGGCACCGATGCTTCCGGTGCTCCCGTTGCCCAGTAGCTCCCAGTAGCTCCCAGTGCCGATGCTCCCGGTGCCCAGTTCTCCCAGTGCCCAGG
>NW_015091016.1:892507-894325 GCF_001431845.1 Calidris pugnax | reverse complement strand
CAGTGGTTGCCATGGATACGGGATGTACCGGGACAGTGGTTGCCCAGTTCTCCCAATTTGTCCAGTTCTCCCAGTACCCGGTGCCCAGTGCTCCCAGTGCCCAGACCCCTCGGTCCCCAGTCATCCCAGTACCCTGTCCCCAGTACTCCCAGCACTCCCAGTGCCCGTTGCCCAGTGCTCCCAGTGCCTGGTACTGGTCCTGCCGGTGCCTGATGCTCTCGGTGCCGGTGCTGCCGGTGCCCAGTTCTCCCAGTGCCCGGTGCCCAGAGCTCCCAGTCCTCCCAGTGCTCCCAGTTCTCCCAGTGCCCATTGCCCAGTCCTCCCAGTATCCGGTACCGATGCTTCCGGTGCTCCCGTTGCCCAGTAGCTCCCAGTAGCTCCCAGTGCCGATGCTCCCGGTGCCCAGTTCTCCCAGTGCCCAGAGTCCCCGGTCCCCAGTCCTCCCAGTCCCCGGTACCGATGCTCCCGGTGTCCAGTTCTCCCAGTACCCAGTGCCCAGTGCTCCCAGTGCCCAGAGCTCCCGGTTCTCCCAGTCCTCCCAGTGCCCGGCACCGATGCTTCCGGTGCTCCCGTTGCCCAGTAGATCCCAGTAGCTCCCAGTGCCGATGCTCCCGTTGCCCAGTTCTCCCAGTGCCCACACCCCCCGGTTCCCAGTCCCCGGTCCCCAGTCCTCCCAGTGCCGACAGGAGGGATGAGGGACCCCCGAGGCTGTGGGTCCGGGCCCGTGGACCAGGACAGTGGTTGCCATGGATACGGGATGTACTGGGACAATGGTTGCCATGGATACAGGGGCAGTGGTTGCCATGGATACGGGATGTACCGGGACAGTGGTTGCCCAGTTCTCCCAATTTGTCCAGTTCTCCCAGTACCCGGTGCCCAGTGCTCCCAGTGCCCAGACCCCTCGGTCCCCAGTCATCCCAGTACCCTGTCCCCAGTACTCCCAGCACTCCCAGTGCCCGTTGCCCAGTGCTCCCAGTGCCTGGTACTGGTCCTGCCGGTGCCTGATGCTCTCGGTGCCGGTGCTGCCGGTGCCCAGTTCTCCCAGTGCCCGGTGCCCAGAGCTCCCAGTCCTCCCAGTGCTCCCAGTTCTCCCAGTGCCCATTGCCCAGTCCTCCCAGTATCCGGTACCGATGCTTCCGGTGCTCCCGTTGCCCAGTAGCTCCCAGTAGCTCCCAGTGCCGATGCTCCCGGTGCCCAGTTCTCCCAGTGCCCAGAGTCCCCGGTCCCCAGTCCTCCCAGTCCCCGGTACCGATGCTCCCGGTGTCCAGTTCTCCCAGTACCCAGTGCCCAGTGCTCCCAGTGCCCAGAGCTCCCGGTTCTCCCAGTCCTCCCAGTGCCCGGCACCGATGCTTCCGGTGCTCCCGTTGCCCAGTAGATCCCAGTAGCTCCCAGTGCCGATGCTCCCGTTGCCCAGTTCTCCCAGTGCCCACACCCCCCGGTTCCCAGTCCCCGGTCCCCAGTCCTCCCAGTGCTCCCAGTGCCCGGTACCGATGCTTCCGGTGCTCCCGTTGCCCAGTAGCTCCCAGTAGCTCCCAGTGCCGATGCTCCCGGTGCCCAGTTCTCCCAGTGCCCAGACCCCCCGGTCCCCAGTCCTCTCAGTGCTCCCAGTGCCCGGTACCGATGCTCCCGGTGCCCAGTTCTCCCAGTGCCCACACCCCCCGGTCCCCAGCCCTCCCAGTACCCGCTCCCCAGTCCTCCCAGTGCTCCCAGTGCCCGGTACCGATGCTTCCGGTGCTCCCGTTGCCCAGTAGCTCCCAGTACCTCCCAGTGCCGATGCTCCCGGTGCCCAGTTCTCCCACTGCCCAGACACCCCGCCCC
>NW_015091016.1:891714-892366 GCF_001431845.1 Calidris pugnax | reverse complement strand
CAGTGGTTGCCATGGATACGGGATGTACCGGGACAGTGGTTGCCCAGTTCTCCCAATTTGTCCAGTTCTCCCAGTACCCGGTGCCCAGTGCTCCCAGTGCCCAGACCCCTCGGTCCCCAGTCATCCCAGTACCCTGTCCCCAGTACTCCCAGCACTCCCAGTGCCCGTTGCCCAGTGCTCCCAGTGCCTGGTACTGGTCCTGCCGGTGCCTGATGCTCTCGGTGCCGGTGCTGCCGGTGCCCAGTTCTCCCAGTGCCCGGTGCCCAGAGCTCCCAGTCCTCCCAGTGCTCCCAGTTCTCCCAGTGCCCATTGCCCAGTCCTCCCAGTATCCGGTACCGATGCTTCCGGTGCTCCCGTTGCCCAGTAGCTCCCAGTAGCTCCCAGTGCCGATGCTCCCGGTGCCCAGTTCTCCCAGTGCCCAGAGTCCCCGGTCCCCAGTCCTCCCAGTCCCCGGTACCGATGCTCCCGGTGTCCAGTTCTCCCAGTACCCAGTGCCCAGTGCTCCCAGTGCCCAGAGCTCCCGGTTCTCCCAGTCCTCCCAGTGCCCGGCACCGATGCTTCCGGTGCTCCCGTTGCCCAGTAGATCCCAGTAGCTCCCAGTGCCGATGCTCCCGTTGCCCAGTTCTCCCAGTGCCCACACCCCCCGGTTCCC
>NW_015091016.1:890335-891704 GCF_001431845.1 Calidris pugnax | reverse complement strand
CCCCAACCCCCCCGGCAGCTCCGTCACTGTCCCCGTGTCCCCACAGCCCCCTGGGACTGGCCGCTCGGGGGGGAGTGTGTGTGTGCCCCCCCAGCTGCCCCATGGAGCATCCCGGTGTGGGGGACACTGGAGGATCCCGGTGGGGGGGGGCACCAGAACATCCTGGATCAGGGAAAATGGGAGCATCCCCCTCTGGGGACACCGGAGGATCCCAATCCAGGGACAAAGGAGCATCCCGTTCCGGGGGACATCACAGCACCTCGCTCCAGGGACACCGGAGCATCCCTGTCTGGGGACACCGGAGCATCCTGCTCCAGGGACATGGGGGCATCCCGGCCTGGGAACACCCGTGCATCCCCACCCAGGTGACACCAGGGCATCCCAGTCCAGGGAAAATCGGAGCATCCAGCTCTGGGGGACACTGGAATGGCCCTGTCCGGGGGACACAGGAGCATCCCACTCTGGGGAACAACGGAGCATCCTGCCCCGGGTGACATCGGAGCATCCTGCTCCAGGGACACCGGAGCGTCCCATCCCGGGAACACCGGAGCGTCCTGCTCCAGGGACATCAGAGCATCCCAGCCCAGGGAAAATCAGAGCATCTCGGCCCCGGGGACATCGGACCATCCTGGTCCAGGGGAAATCAGAGCATTGCAGTCCCGAGACAAAGGAGCATCCTGGAGCATCCTCCAGGGACACGGGAGGATCCCGGCTCAGGGACACCAGAGCATCCCAGTCTGGGGGAGACTGGAGCATCCTGGTCCGGGGAGCCGAGGAGCGTTCTGGTCCGGGTGACATCGAAGCGTCCCAGCCCGGGAGCACCGGAGCATCCTGGGCCGGGGGACATCGCGGTGTCCTGGGCCAGGGACACGGGAGCATCTTGGCTCAGGGGCCACCGGAGCGTCCTGGGCCGGGGGGAATCGGAGCAAACTGGGGAGCAACGGAGGATCCTGGGGAGCAACGGAGGATCCTGACCCGGGGACATTGGAGCATCCTGGTCCAGAGGACACCAGAGCATCCCAGACCAGGGACATCAGAGGATCCTGGACCAGGGACATTGGAGCATCCTGGTCTAGAGGACATTGGAGCACCCCAGTTCCAGGACATCGGAGCATCTCAGTCCCAGGACACCGGAGGATCCCGGACCAGGGACACCAGCTCATCCCAGTCTGGGGGAGACTGGAGCATCCCGGTCCGGGAACATGGGACCATCCCAATCCGGGGACCAAAGAGCATCCTGGTTCGGGGGCCACCAGCGCATCCCGCGCCAGGGACACCGGAGCGTCCCGGCCCCGGGGACACCGGAGGATCCCGGTCCAGAGACACCGGAGCATCCCGGGAGGGGGGGCGGCACCGGCGGCAGGTCCGG
>NW_015091016.1:889179-889599 GCF_001431845.1 Calidris pugnax | reverse complement strand
GGGGGGGGCTGGAAGGAGACATTCCTGTCCCTTGGGCAGGTTCTTCTGGGAGGGAACCTGGGACCCCCCCAGGACAGAGCCCCGGGACCCCCCCAGGATGGAGCAGGAGGAGAAGCCGTTTGGGGGGGACGCCCAGGACACGAGGCTCTGGGGGATGCCCGACCCCCCTGGTGCAGGTGAGGCTGCCAAAACCCACCCCCCCCGGGGGACGTGTCACCGTGGGGACCTCCCAGCCCCCCCAACTCCACCCCCAGGCCCTGGGACCCCCCCACGTCGCCAGGCAGGGCCGTGGGGTGGGGGCTGCTGTGCCTGGCGCTGGCCCCCATGGTTTTGGGGGGTGAGGGTCCCCCTCGGGCAGCAGGGAGGGACGAGCCGTTGCTGCCCACGGCTGGGGGGGGGGCTACGGCTTAATGGCTTCTT
>NW_015091016.1:882320-888817 GCF_001431845.1 Calidris pugnax | reverse complement strand
TTTGGGGGGTGAGGGTCCCCCTCGGGCAGCAGGGAGGGACGAGCCGTTGCTGCCCACGGCTGGGGGGGGGTCTACGGCTTGATGGCTTCTTCCCCCCAACATAGTACCCACGGGGGGGGGTTGTGCCCACCGGTGTGGTGCTGGGCAGCCCACGCTGCCCAGGAACCCCCAAATCCGCTTTATTTTCCTCAGAAACGGACTGGGCCGGGGTGAAGTGTGAGATCGTGGTGAAGACGGAGCCGAAGGAGGAGTCCTACATCGGCTGTCCCCAGGGCACGGGGGCCACCAGTGTCACCAGCCTCCCCAGCACTGGTGAGCAGAGTTGGGGGGGCCTGGGGGAGGGCTGGGAGCTTGGTGAGACCCCCCAGGATGGAGCCCCCTGCCCCACAGGGGCTGCTCCGGGTGGCTGCAGAGCGTGGGGACATCCCCGTCCCCGAGGGCTTGGTGGTGGGATGGGGAGAACGTGGGGACATCCCCAAGGGTTTGGTGACAGGAGGATGGGGACGTCCCCAGGGGCTCGGTGGTGACATGGATGGAGCGTGGGGACATCCCTGGGGGCTTGATGCTGGACAGAGCGTGGGGATGTCCCCAAGAGCTCAGTGCTGGGTGGTGGGGACATCCCTGAGGTCTTGGTTCCAGCAGGGGCAGAGCATGGGGACATCCCTGGGGGCTCGCTGGTGACATGGATGCAGTGTGGGGACATCTCCAAGGGCTTGGTGCTGGGAACATGGGGACATCCCTGGGGGCTCGCTGGTGACATGGATGCAGTGTGGGGACATCTCCAAGGGCTTGGTGCTGGATGGTGGGGACATTCCTGGGGTCGCCATGGTGACACAGATGGAGTGTGGGGACATCCCCAAGGTCTTGGTGGTGACAGGGTCAGACTGTGGGGACATCCCTGAGGGCTCTGACCCAGGGCCCGTGCCTTTCCCCCCCAGGGATCAAAGCCGAGGTGAAGAGCGAGCCCGAGGAGGAGCCCGACGGCGGTTTCTGCCCCGGTGTCCCCGAGGGGGATGTGTCCCACCACCCCCCTGCCTGTGAGTTGGGCTGGGGTGGCGGGGGGAGGGCATGGTGACCCTGTCCTGTGCCACCAAGAGGTTGGTGACACTGTCCCACACCGCCCAGGTCATGGTGACACCATCCCATGCCACCCTGGGGATGGTGACACCTTGTCCTGTGTCACCCAGGGGCCGGTGACACTGTCCCACACCACCCAGGTCATGGTGGCACTTTGTCCCATGACACCGAGGTCATGGTGACACCTTGTCCCATGCCACCCTGGGGGTGGTGACACTGTCCTGTGCCACCCTGGGGTCTAGAGCCACCGGTGGCTCCTCTGTCCCTGCCGGTGCCCCCCACAACACCCTGCTCTCCCCCCGCAGGTGACACCAAGCCCGAGATCATCGTGAAGGTGGAGCCGGAGGAGGAGCCCCTCATGGGGTGCCCCCCAGGTCTGGGTGACCCAGGAGCTCCTGGCCACCGCGGCAATGCAGGTGACCACTGGGGTGACCACCGGGGTTGCTCCAGGGGACTGGGGGGAGCTGTGGGGGCAAGTGTCCTGGCTCCTTGGAGGGTCCTCTCTGGACAGGGCTGGAAGAACTTGGGGGAGTGAAGCTTTAGGGTCTGCTCTGGCCCCCGTCCTCGCTGCCCCCCCTCGCCATGTGCCGGTGCCACCCGGGTCGGGGGTCTCTCCTCCTCCCGGGGGCTCCGAGGTGCACCCTGTGGCAGAAAAGGGGGGACCCTCTGGCCCAAGCTGGGGGGTCTTTGGAGGAGGGATGTCCTGAGGGGGGGGACGTGGCCGGGGGGGGGTCTCCTGGGAGGGCTCCCGAGCTGTGGCAAGTGATGGCCCCTTCTCTTGCCAGAGGGGACCGGTGGCCGGTGGCCCAAGGAGGAGCCCGAGGAGGCGAAACCGGGGGTGGCCGAGCTGGAGAAGAGTCTGGGGGCTGCCCGGGGGGGCTCCCTGGGACCCCCCGTCAGCTGGTGGACGGTGGCCGAGCCCCGGTGTCCTCCGGTGGCACCTGGGGGGCCGTTGGCCACCCCCGAGCCCCGGGGGCTCTGCCTGGAGAAGGGGAGAGCTGCGGTGGGTGGCACCGGGCAGGACCCCCCCTCCTCCTGCGGGGTGGGCAACGCCGCCTCCCGGCACCCCCCCCCAAAGCCGGGGCGTCGCGCCCGTGGCCGGGGGGGCGAGCGTCCCTTCGGCTGCAGCGAGTGCGGGAAGAGCTTCCAGCACCGGGGCAACCTGGTGACCCACCTGCGGGTCCACACCGGGGAGAAGCCCTTCTCCTGCCCCGTCTGCGGCAAGAGCTTCAGCCAGAAGGGCGACCTGATGCGGCACCAGCGCATCCACACCGGGGAGAAGCCCTTCGAGTGCGGCGTCTGCGGCAAGAGCTTCTGCTCCAAGCAGACCTTCGTCCTCCACCAACGCATCCACACGGGGGAGAAACCCTTCTCCTGCCCGGACTGCGGCAAGAGCTTCAACCGCAAAGCCAACTTCCTCACCCACCAGAAGATCCACCGCGGCGAGCGCCCCTTCGTCTGCCCCGAGTGCGGCAAGGGCTTCTGCGCCAAGAAGACCTTCCTCCTCCACCAGAAGATCCACGGGGGCGAGCGCCCCTTCGCCTGCCCCCAGTGCGGCAAGAGCTTCAGCCGCAACGGCGACCTGACGCGGCACCGGCGCATCCACACGGGCGAGCGCCCCTTCTCCTGCCCCGACTGCGGCAAGAGCTTCAGCCACAACGGCGAGCTGGTCAAGCACCGCCGCATCCACACCGGGGAGAAGCCCTTCTCCTGCCCCGACTGCGGCAAGAGCTTCAACCGCAAAGGCACCCTCATCACCCACCGCCGCATCCACACCGGCGAGCGCCCCTTCGCCTGCCCCGACTGCGGCAAGACCTTCAACCTGAAGACCACCCTGATGAAGCACAAGCGCATCCACACGGGCGAGCGCCCCTTCGCCTGCCCCGACTGCGGAAAGAGCTTCAAGTACAAGGGCAACCTCCGCACCCACCGCCTCACCCACGCCGCGGAGAGGGTCTACCCCTGCGCCCAGTGCGGCCAGGCCTTCGCCCACAGGAAGGAGCTGACGGCCCACCAGGGCGCCCACCAGGAGAAGGTCCTCTCCCGCTGCCGGGAGGGGGAAGCCTTCGGCCCCTTCCTCCCCGTGCGCCCCCTCCTCCTGCCCCGCGCCCACCTCCCGCTGCCCATGGACGCCTTGGCCGAGTACAAGTGAAAGGCTGGTGGTGGTGGTGGTGATGGTGGTGGGACACCATCACTGGAGACTTAGCCCTGCCCGTGGGGCCAGCGGTGGGTCGGGGACAGGGGTTATCTGGGCTGTGGGGGGTCCACGGTGGGGGTGAAGGGGGGCTGGTGCTCCCACCTCAGCCTGTGGGGGACTTTTGGGGGTCCCCACCCTGGAGTCGCTGTCTTGGGATGCCACCAGCTTTGGGCAGAGCTGGGGCCACTTGTGGGGGGACGCCGTGGGGCTGGGACTTGGGGTGAGGGGGGTTGGTCCTCTGGCCTCAGCTCGTGGGGGACTTTTGGGGTGTCCCCTCCCCCCGGAATCCCTGTCTGGGGGTGCCACTGGCTTTGGGCAGAGCTGGAGCCAGTGGCCACTTTGGGGGGGGACGGGACACGGTGGGGCTGGGTCTCGGGGTGAGGGGAGCTGGTGCTCCTGTCTCAGCTCCTTGGGGGGCTTTTGGGGTGTCCCGTCCCCCCCGGAGTCGCCGTCGTGTTTGCTGTTTGGAAACCCCTCGGAAGCAATGGGTGGAGGTGACAACTGGGGTGTCCTTGTGTGTCGTCCCCCCCCCCCGGGCCAGCGCTGGGCTCCCCCAGCACGGGAAAAAGAAAAGCCCCCTCCCACGGTGGGTGTCGTGTCCTTGGGGGGCAGGATGAGACCCCGTGGGACGCGGGGGACAGGACCACCCCTATTTATAGCTCCCATCCCTTCTTTTCTAACCCAGAAACTAATAAAAAGTGAAAAATGATACGGGGAACCCCCTTTTTCTGCTGGAATTTGCTGCCCTGGATGGGCCCCCCCTCGCCCTGGGACCCGGCGAAGCTTTTGGGGGGTGGGGGGGGCACCCACAGGTGGGGGTATGGAAGGGGACCTGCAATCCCGTGGGGGGGGTTCAGTAGCCACAGTGGCCATCGCAGGGGTAGGAGTAGCCACAGTGGCCCCCCCCCAAAGCCGGGGCGTCGCGCCCGTGGCCGGGGGGGCGAGCGTCCCTTCGGCTGCAGCGAGTGCGGGAAGAGCTTCCAGCACCGGGGCAACCTGGTGACCCACCTGCGGGTCCACACCGGGGAGAAGCCCTTCTCCTGCCCCGTCTGCGGCAAGAGCTTCAGCCAGAAGGGCGACCTGATGCGGCACCAGCGCATCCACACCGGGGAGAAGCCCTTCGAGTGCGGCGTCTGCGGCAAGAGCTTCTGCTCCAAGCAGACCTTCGTCCTCCACCAACGCATCCACACGGGGGAGAAACCCTTCTCCTGCCCGGACTGCGGCAAGAGCTTCAACCGCAAAGCCAACTTCCTCACCCACCAGAAGATCCACCGCGGCGAGCGCCCCTTCGTCTGCCCCGAGTGCGGCAAGGGCTTCTGCGCCAAGAAGACCTTCCTCCTCCACCAGAAGATCCACGGGGGCGAGCGCCCCTTCGCCTGCCCCCAGTGCGGCAAGAGCTTCAGCCGCAACGGCGACCTGACGCGGCACCGGCGCATCCACACGGGCGAGCGCCCCTTCTCCTGCCCCGACTGCGGCAAGAGCTTCAACCGCAAAGGCACCCTCATCACCCACCGCCGCATCCACACCGGCGAGCGCCCCTTCGCCTGCCCCGACTGCGGCAAGACCTTCAACCTGAAGACCACCCTGATGAAGCACAAGCGCATCCACACGTTCTCCTGCCCCGACTGCGGCAAGAGCTTCAGCCACAACGGCGAGCTGGTCAAGCACCGCCGCATCCACACCGGGGAGAAGCCCTTCTCCTGCCCCGACTGCGGCAAGAGCTTCAGCCACAACGGCGAGCTGGTCAAGCACCGCCGCATCCACACCGGGGAGAAGCCCTTCTCCTGCCCCGACTGCGGCAAGAGCTTCAACCGCAAAGGCACCCTCATCACCCACCGCCGCATCCACACCGGCGAGCGCCCCTTCGCCTGCCCCGACTGCGGCAAGACCTTCAACCTGAAGACCACCCTGATGAAGCACAAGCGCATCCACACGGGCGAGCGCCCCTTCGCCTGCCCCGACTGCGGAAAGAGCTTCAAGTACAAGGGCAACCTCCGCACCCACCGCCTCACCCACGCCGCGGAGAGGGTCTACCCCTGCGCCCAGTGCGGCCAGGCCTTCGCCCACAGGAAGGAGCTGACGGCCCACCAGGGCGCCCACCAGGAGAAGGTCCTCTCCCGCTGCCGGGAGGGGGAAGCCTTCGGCCCCTTCCTCCCCGTGCGCCCCCTCCTCCTGCCCCGCGCCCACCTCCCGCTGCCCATGGACGCCTTGGCCGAGTACAAGTGAAAGGCTGGTGGTGGTGGTGGTGATGGTGGTGGGACACCATCACTGGAGACTTAGCCCTGCCCGTGGGGCCAGCGGTGGGTCGGGGACAGGGGTTATCTGGGCTGTGGGGGGTCCACGGTGGGGGTGAAGGGGGGCTGGTGCTCCCACCTCAGCCTGTGGGGGACTTTTGGGGGTCCCCACCCTGGAGTCGCTGTCTTGGGATGCCACCAGCTTTGGGCAGAGCTGGGGCCACTTGTGGGGGGACGCCGTGGGGCTGGGACTTGGGGTGAGGGGGGTTGGTCCTCTGGCCTCAGCTCGTGGGGGACTTTTGGGGTGTCCCCTCCCCCCGGAATCCCTGTCTGGGGGTGCCACTGGCTTTGGGCAGAGCTGGAGCCAGTGGCCACTTTGGGGGGGGACGGGACACAGTGGGGCTGGGTCTCGGGGTGAGGGGAGCTGGTGCTCCTGTCTCAGCTCCTTGGGGGGCTTTTGGGGTGTCCCGTCCCCCCCGGAGTCGCCGTCGTGTTTGCTGTTTGGAAACCCCTCGGAAGCAATGGGTGGAGGTGACAACTGGGGTGTCCTTGTGTGTCGTCCCCCCCCCCCGGGCCAGCGCTGGGCTCCCCCAGCACGGGAAAAAGAAAAGCCCCCTCCCACGGTGGGTGTCGTGTCCTTGGGGGGCAGGATGAGACCCCGTGGGACGCGGGGGACAGGACCACCCCTATTTATAGCTCCCATCCCTTCTTTTCTAACCCAGAAACTAATAAAAAGTGAAAAATGATACGGGGAACCCCCTTTTTCTGCTGGAATTTGCTGCCCTGGATGGGCCCCCCCTCGCCCTGGGACCCGGCGAAGCTTTTGGGGGGTGGGGGGGGCACCCACAGGTGGGGGTATGGAAGGGGACCTGCAATCCCGTGGGGGGGGTTCAGTAGCCACAGTGGCCATCGCAGGGGTAGGAGTAGCCACAGTGGCTGTTGCAGGTGTCGTGGTAGCCCCATTTCCCCCCTAGATTGGGTGCAATTAT
>NW_015091016.1:879975-881555 GCF_001431845.1 Calidris pugnax | reverse complement strand
TCTGTCCACCCCTGCTTCCCCCCCCAGAGAAGGTACCCCCATTGCTGCTGCCCAAACACAACAGGGCACCTGTATCCCTTTTTTGGGGGGGTTCTCACAGGGCAACCCCCCCCAGACAGCACCAAAAACTTCTCCAAAACCTAGAGGTTGCAGTTTGGGGTTGGGGCCACCCAAGCTACGTGGCCCTCAAGAGAAGGAAGTAAAGACCCTCAGCCAAGTAGGATGAACATGACCATGGATGACCAGATGCAAGTGAGGTATGAATGGAGCCCCACCAGGGGGACAATGGAGTCAGTCCTCCTGGGAGCAGTGGGTATGCGGTTGGGGGCTCTCCCCGTGGGTCTGGACACCCCCCAAGGAGATTTGCCAAGTGGTCACCAAGCCATTTCCCATCATTATCCAGTGGCTCTGGCTCGCTGGGGAGGTCCTGGTTGGCTGGAGGTCAGCAAATGTGATGCCCATCCATGAGAAGGGCCACAAAGAGGACCTGGGGAACTACAGACCAGTCAGCGTGACCTCGGTGGTGGGGAAGGTCATGGAGTAGATCATCTTGAGTGTCATCATGTGGCACCTCCAGGACAACCAGGACCAGTGAACGTGGATTCATAGCCAGGAACTTCCAGAAATCCTGGTTTTGATGCAATTTCTAACTTTCACACCAAGCCAGGTGCCGCCGTGGGTGATGCTCCACCGGTCGGTCCTTTTCCCAGGACTGCGAGAAGTTCTTCAGGGCTTCGGGTGGAAGGACCCGCAGTGGTGGGCGGGCAGGTAAGTGACCTTCTGGGCCTGGTGTCTTCATGGAAACGCTGTTTTCCTGGCGGGGTGGGTCCTTGTCCTGGTCCTTCTTCTGAGAGCCTGGCCCAGGTTGGCCAGAGAAGCTGTGGCTGCCCCATCCCTGGAGGGGTTCAAGGCCAGGCTGGAGGGGGCCTTGAGCAACCTGCTCTGGTGGGAGGTGTCCCTGCCCAGGGCAGGGGGTTGGAACTCGATGGTCTTTGAGGTCCCTTCCAACCCAAACCATTCCATGATTCCATGATTCAGGCTCTGGGTGGAAGGGCCCGCAGCGGTTGGAGGTAAGTGACCTTCTGGGCCTGGTGTCCTCATGGAAATGCTGTTTTCCTGGCGGGGAGCGAAGCTGGGGCTGGCGGAGGCGCCGGTGGTGCCGGTGTCAGGCTTTGGTGGCCGGTGCTGAGCCAAGGTGCTTCTTGCTGCAGATGGCGGTGACGTTCGAGGAGGTGGCCATCTACTTCTCCCCCGAGGAGTGGGCCGAGCTGGGGGGCTGGCAGCGGCGGCTCTACCGGGAGGTGATGCTGGAGAACTACCAGGCGGTGGCCGAGCTGGGTGAGGACTCTCTGCGGTGCCGCCGGGGCCGGGCTCCAGCTGGAAGTCCCCTCTGGGACTGAGGGTCTCTCTCTGCCCCGCACAGGCTGGTGCCCCGTCAAGCCGGAGATCATCTGCCAGATGGAGCGAGAAGAGACGCCGTGTGTGCCAGACCCCCCTGGGGCACGGCGCAGCCGCGGGACCCCTGAGCCAGGTGGGTCTGGGGGGGCTGCAGAGCTCATGGGAGGGTCCCACAGGTGCTC
>NW_015091016.1:856463-872531 GCF_001431845.1 Calidris pugnax | reverse complement strand
GCCAGGCTGGATGGGGGTTGGAGCAACCTGGGGTGGTGGGAGGTGTCCCTGCCCAGGGCAGGGGGTTGGAACTTGATCATCTTTGAGGTCCCTTCCCACCCAAACCATTCCATGATTCCATGATTCAGGTTGTGGGTGGAAGGGCCCACAGCGGTTGGAGGTAAGTGACCTTCTGGGCCTGGTGTCCTCATGGAAACGCTGTTTTCCTGGCGGGGTGGGTCCTTGTCCCGGTCCTTCTTCTGAGAGCCTGGCCCAGGTTGGCCAGAGAAGCTGTGGCTGCCCCATCCCTGGAGGGGTTCAAGGCCAGGCTGGATGGGGCCTTGAGCAACGTGGTCTGGTGGGAGGTGTCCCTGCCCAGGGCAGGGGGTTGGAACTCGATGGTCTTTGAGGTCCCTTCCAACCCAAACCATTCTATGATTCTATGATTCAGGCTCTGGGTGGAAGGGCCCGCAGCGGTGGGTGGGCAGGGGAGGGAGCTTCTGGGCCTGGTTCCTCCAGGCAAATGGTGTTTTCTGGGCAGGGGCCGAAGCTGGGGCTGGGGGAGCCGCCGGTGGTGCCGGTGTCAGGCTTTGGTGGCCGGTGCTGAGCCAAGGTGCTTCTTGCTGCAGATGGCGGTGACGTTCGAGGAGGTGGCCATCTACTTCTCCCCCGAGGAGTGGGCCGAGCTGGGGGGCTGGCAGCGGCGGCTCTACCGGGAGGTGATGCTGGAGAACTACCAGGCGGTGGCCGAGCTGGGTGAGGACTCTCTGCGGTGCCGCCGGGGCCGGGCTCCAGCTGGAAGTCCCCTCTGGGACTGAGGGTCTCTCTCTGCCCCGCACAGGCTGGTGCCCCGTCAAGCCGGAGATCATCTGCCAGATGGAGCGAGAAGAGACGCCGTGTGTGCCAGACCCCCCTGGGGCACGGCGCAGCCGCGGGACCCCTGAGCCAGGTGGGTCTGGGGGGGCTGCAGAGCTCATGGGAGGGTCCCACAGGTGCTCCGTGCCCAGGGAGGGGGGGGGCTGGCGGGGTCCCTGTGCTGCTCCCCGTGGGGAAGGGTCCCGTGTGCCCATCCCATCCCCGGCAGTGACCATGACCTCTCCTCCCCAGCAGACGGTGATGTCCAGACGCAGAGGGAGGATGGGGGGCTCCTCCAAGGGCTGTCAGACCCCACCAGCCGGCTCCCAGGGCGGCCCGAGCAGGACGGGAGGTGGTCGGGGGGCCTCCAGGCCAAGCTGCTGCCACCCCAGCTCCCCCACGGCCCCTCAGACCCCAAGAGACCCCATGTGTGTGTCAAGTGTGAGAAGAGCTTCGGCAAGATCCAGGACCTGAGGAGGCACCAGCAGACGCACACGGCGGCGCGGCCCTTCTCCTGCCGGCAGTGCAGCCGCCGCTTCCGGCTGAAGCAGGTCCTGGTGTCTCACCAGAAGGTCCACAGTGGGGAGAAGCCCTTCGGCTGCGCCGACTGCGGGAAGCGCTTCACCCAGAAGCACCACGTGTTGATCCACTGGCGCATGCACAGCGGCGAGAAGCCCTTTGCCTGTGGCCACTGCGACCGCCGCTTCAGGCAGAAGTACCACCTGGTCAGCCACGAACGGGTACACACCGGGGAACGTCCCTTCGCCTGCCCCCACTGCCCCATGGCCTTCAGGGACAAACAGATCCTCACCATCCACCAGCGGGTCCACACTGGGGAACGTCCCTTCGCCTGCCCCCGCTGCCCCAAGGCCTTCAGGCGCAAGCAGACCCTCACCAACCACCAGCGGGTCCACACTGAGGAGCGCCCCTTCGCCTGCGACCGCTGCCCCAAGACCTTCAAGGACAAGACGGCCCTCAGCGCCCACCAGCGGGTCCACACCGGGGAGCGTCCCTTCGCCTGCACTCTCTGCCCCAAGCTCTTCAGGAAACGGGGGGCTCTCACTGACCACCAGCGGGTCCACTCCGCAGAGCGCCCCTTCTCCTGTTCCATTTGCCCCAAGACCTTCAAGGCCAAGAAGGCCCTCATCGTCCACCAACGGGTTCACACCATAGAGTGCCCCTTCGCCTGTGCCCACTGCCCCAAAGCCTTCAGGGACAAGAAGTCCCTCACCATCCACCAGTGGGTCCACACCGGGGAGCGTCTCTTTGCCTGCGCCCACTGTCCCAAGGCCTTCAAACACAAGAAGACCCTCACCGTCCACCAGCGGGTCCATACCGGGGAGCGCCCCTTCACCTGTGCCCACTGCCCCCAGACCTTCAAGAAGAAGAAGACCCTCACCGTCCACCAGCTGGTCCACACGGAGGAGCGCCCCTTTGTCTGCACCCACTGCCCCAAGGCCTTCAAGCAGAAGCAAGCCCTCACCGTCCACCTGCGGGTCCACACCGGGGAGCGCCCCTTTGCCTGCAGCCACTGTTCCAAAGCCTTCAAGCAGAAGCAAGCCCTCACCGTCCACCTGAGGGTCCACAACGGGGAGCGCCCCTTTGCCTGCCCCCGCTGCCCCAAGGCCTTCAAGCAGAAGCAAGCCCTCACCAACCACCAGCGCATCCACAACGGGGAGCGCCCCTTCGCCTGCCCCTGCTGCCACAAGGCCTTCAGGGACAAGCAAGCCCTCGCCGTCCACCAAGGAGTCCACACTGAGGAGCGCCCCTTCGCCTGCGGCCGCTGCGGCAAGGCCTTCAAGTACAGGAACACCCTCACCACCCACCAGCGGGTCCACAACGGCGAGAAGCCCTACAAGTGCGGCCAGTGCAGCAAGACCTACAGCTGGAAGAACGGCCTGAGTCGCCACCAGCAGGTGCACCAGGGACCACTGGCCATGCCCGAGGGTGGCCCGCAGGAGGAGGGGGTCCACTCCCAGCTTGGGGGGCAGGCGAAGGCCAAGCCCTTCCAGTTGAGCAGCTGTGAGGAGCAGTTTCAGGGTGACGGGGTCCTGGTAGACCACCAGTGCAACCACGGCCCCCCCAGCCTGTTGCCACCCCCACAGTCTGGGACCCCTGAAACTGCCACTCTGGGGTTCACAGCTCGTCCTGGTTCGCCATCCCTCGCCGTAGAAGCTGTGAGTCTGTGGTGGGAGCAGCAAGACCCCTCATCCCTCCTTGATGGGGGGTTTCTACCTCCTCCGCCTCGCCCTGGAACCCAACCGGCTGTTGACCAAGCTGCCCATGGCCATGGGCCTTCTCGGGGGTCGGTGAGGACGGAGGGTGAGCGCAAGGTGGCTGAAAGGCATCGCCCCCACCCCGGGTCGGGCGGGAGCCCTTTGCAGGAGGGTGAGGAGGAAGGAAGGGCTTCGGGCTGCGTTGGTCCCGAGGAGGAGGAAGGTGCTGCCCGGGAGCAGGGAGTGGGGCCGAGCATCACACGTGGTTGAGGACACGTGCGGCCACGGCTGGGACCCACCTCCATCCCACACCTCCAGTGGCCTCCATGAAGTAATAAACATCGTGTCCTACACTTTTTGAAGCGGCGTCCCCACCTTCACGAAAGCTTTTGGGAAGGACCACGCGAGCGGCGGGGGCTGGTGTGTCCCTGCAGGGAGCAAAGGTGCCCTTCCATCACCTGATGGATCCTGGGTGACACAGACACCCATGAGGTGGTGTCTGCAGGGGGGTGTGTGGTGTGCCACCACTGTGGACCTGTCACACCATTCAGTTGCCCTCTCCTGGGTGTTGAATGCCACTCGGGGTGCCAGAGCTGCCCAGGAATGGCAGGGGGACACAGGGAGGCGTCTGCATCCTCCTGGAGAGGAACCCAAGGCCAGGCTGGTCCTGGACATGGCCATCCTCTCCCCAGTAGCAGGGACTCCCATCCAGCCGGGACACAGGGCCAGCTCCTGGCCCAGGAGATAAGCCTGGCCCCAAAACTGACCCCGGCACTTGAGGTGGGGACTCACCAGTGCCGAGTACAGGGGGACGATGGACTTCCCTAGTCCTGCTGGCCAAAATACTGCTGATACAAGCCAGGATGCTGTTTGCCTCCTTGGCCACGCTGTTGGTCTTGTGTGCAATCAGCGCATCGGTCCAGCCTGTCCAGATCTCTCTGTAGAGCCTTCCTACTCTCCAGCAAATCCAACACTCCCACCCAATCTGGTGTCTTCTACAAACCGACTGAGGGTGTGCTCCATCCCCTCGTCAGGACCATAGATAAGGGTGTTAAGGAGAACCAGCCCCAGTGCTGAGACCTGAGGAACATCACTCGTGTTGAGATCGTCCCCTCTCAGCCTCCACCCTCCGCCAGGCTTTCCCACTGGCCATATGTCATTGTCCTGCCGATCGCTCCTTGGCTCCCCAGTTGATGAATCAGC
The DNA here is from genome assembly GCF_001431845.1 of Calidris pugnax. NCBI lineage: Eukaryota > Metazoa > Chordata > Aves > Charadriiformes > Scolopacidae > Calidris > Calidris pugnax. The sequence continues at coordinate 868,278 of NW_015091016.1, read as the reverse complement.
TGATGGATGGGAATCAGGGACTCTCAGGTGATGCAATATGGACCCCGATGCACCCTTGGGGTAGCGATGGGCACCTGTGGTTCTCCAGCCCTCAGCAACCCCACAAGAGAAGGGTCCTCCAAGAGACCAGGCAAGGTAGGGTGCTGGGATGGGGTGGAGCAGAGCCAACTTTCTGTTCAGAGAGAAAGCTCTTGCTCTTACTAATTGCTATGGTAACCTGGGTCAGTGTTTGCTCCAAAGAGGGGTCACACCTGTGGGGAGGGGTGGACAGGAGAGGTGACCCAAACTGACCAACAGGGTGTTCTACCCCATCTGCCCCATGCTCGGTATAAAAGCTGAGGGATCAAAGGGCCTGGGTTTCTTCTTCCTTGGCTTTTCTATTGGCTCTTTCTTTGATGACTAACACCTGAGGAGGACCCTGTCTGTTTGTCTGCCTTTGACCCTGCTCCATGAGCTCCTGAAGCAACATCCGGAGCCCAGTTCCCATCTGTCACTGAGCCCAGTCTGGACCTTCCCCAGTGCCTGCTGGTGACATCTCCCTGGGAGCTCCATACAGCCTGGTATGTATTGTATTTACTTAATTATTTCCTTTTTATTTTATTGGTAGTATTTCGTTAAAGTTGCTTGGTTTTCCCCTAAACCCCTTTCTCTCTCTTCTTCCTCTCCTTGGAGTGAGGTGGGGGAGAGCATCTGTCGTCGTGTCACTGGCCAACCCAGCCCAAAGCACAACAGATTCAGTGGGGCTGCGTGTGGGGCTGGAGGTGATGGACTCTTTTACTAATTACTCTTTTGGTTTCACCTGGGAAAGGTTTATCTCACCCTTTAATGGTTGTGCCGAAGAGCGAGGGGATGGAGACCCTTTTGGGCTGCTCAGAAAATGAATGTTATGGGGATTTTGTTGCCGGCACAGGCACAAACTGCTCCCCAAGCTACACACAAACACACACACAACCTGCTGCTCAACTCCAGCAGAACCGGTACAAGTTGCCCCAGTGACCAGGAAGCAGGAAAGGAAACCGGCTCATCCCCCTGCCCCTTCGGAAGCAGATCCAGGAGAGGGACCTTCTTGGGCAGCATCAACACAGGGGGAGGAGGACTCAAATGCAGGGATAATCATTAAATCCTTCTCTGTGAAGGATTTGGTGGGAGGTGTCCCTGCCCAGGGCAGGGGGTTGGAACTCGATGGTCTTTGAGGTCCCTTCCCACCCAAACCATTCCATGATTCCATGATTCAGGTTGTGGGTGGAAGGGCCCGCAGCGGTTGGAGGTAAGTGACCTTCTGGGCCTGGTGTCCTCATGGAAATGCTGTTTTCCTGGCGGGGAGCGAAGCTGGGGCTGGGGGAGCCGCCGGTGGTGCCGGTGTCAGGCTTTGGTGGCCGGTGCTGAGCCAAGGTGCTTCTTGCTGCAGATGGCGGTGACGTTCGAGGAGGTGGCCATCTACTTCTCCCCCGAGGAGTGGGCCGAGCTGGGGGGCTGGCAGCGGCGGCTCTACCGGGAGGTGATGCTGGAGAACTACCAGGCGGTGGCCGAGCTGGGTGAGGACTCTCTGCGGTGCCGCCGGGGCCGGGCTCCAGCTGGAAGTCCCCTCTGGGACTGAGGGTCTCTCTCTGCCCCGCACAGGCTGGTGCCCCGTCAAGCCGGAGATCATCTGCCAGATGGAGCGAGAAGAGACGCCGTGTGTGCCAGACCCCCCTGGGGCACGGCGCAGCCGCGGGACCCCTGAGCCAGGTGGGTCTGGGGGGGCTGCAGAGCTCATGGGAGGGTCCCACAGGTGCTCTGTGCCCCAGGGAGGGGGGGGCTGGCGGGGTCCCCGTGAGGAAGGGTCCCGTGTGCCCATCCCATCCCCGGCAGTGACCATGACCTCTCCCCCCAGCAGACGGTGATGTCCAGACGCAGAGGGAGGATGGGGGGCTCCTCCAAGGGCTGTCAGACCCCACCAGCCGGCTCCCAGGGCGGCCCGAGCAGGACGGGAGGTGGTCGGGGGGCCTCCAGGCCAACCTGCTGCCACCCCAGCTCCCCCACGGCCCCTCAGACCCCAAGAGACCCCATGTGTGTGTCAAGTGTGAGAAGAGCTTCGGCAAGATCCAGGACCTGAGGAGGCACCAGCAGACGCACACGGCGGCGCGGCCCTTCTCCTGCCGGCAGTGCAGCCGCCGCTTCCGGCTGAAGCAGGTCCTGGTGTCCCACCAGAAGGTCCACAGTGGGGAGAAGCCCTTCGGCTGCGCCGACTGCGGGAAGCGCTTCACCCAGAAGCACCACGTGTTGATCCACTGGCGCATGCACAGCGGCGAGAAGCCCTTTGCCTGTGGCCACTGCGACCGCCGCTTCAGGCAGAAGTACCACCTGGTCAGCCACGAACGGGTACACACCGGGGAACGTCCCTTCGCCTGCCCCCACTGCCCCATGGCCTTCAGGGACAAACAGATCCTCACCATCCACCAGCGGGTCCACACCGGGGAACGTCCCTTCGCCTGCCCCCGCTGCCCCAAGGCCTTCAGGCGCAAGCAGACCCTCACCAACCACCAGCGGGTCCACACTGAGGAGCGCCCCTTCGCCTGCGACCGCTGCCCCAAGACCTTCAAGGACAAGACGGCCCTCAGCGCCCACCAGCGGGTCCACACCGGGGAGCGTCCCTTCGCCTGCACTCTCTGCCCCAAGCTCTTCAGGAAACGGGGGGCTCTCACTGACCACCAGCGGGTCCACTCCGCAGAGCGCCCCTTCTCCTGTTCCATTTGCCCCAAGACCTTCAAGGCCAAGAAGGCCCTCATCGTCCACCAACGGGTTCACACCATAGAGTGCCCCTTCGCCTGTGCCCACTGCCCCAAAGCCTTCAGGGACAAGAAGTCCCTCACCATCCACCAGTGGGTCCACACCGGGGAGCGTCTCTTTGCCTGCGCCCACTGTCCCAAGGCCTTCAAACACAAGAAGACCCTCACCGTCCACCAGCGGGTCCATACCGGGGAGCGCCCCTTCACCTGTGCCCACTGCCCCCAGACCTTCAAGAAGAAGAAGACCCTCACCGTCCACCAGCTGGTCCACACGGAGGAGCGCCCCTTTGTCTGCACCCACTGCCCCAAGGCCTTCAAGCAGAAGCAAGCCCTCACCGTCCACCTGCGGGTCCACACCGGGGAGCGCCCCTTTGCCTGCAGCCACTGTTCCAAAGCCTTCAAGCAGAAGCAAGCCCTCACCGTCCACCTGAGGGTCCACAACGGGGAGCGCCCCTTTGCCTGCCCCCGCTGCCCCAAGGCCTTCAAGCAGAAGCAAGCCCTCACCAACCACCAGCGCATCCACAACGGGGAGCGCCCCTTCGCCTGCCCCTGCTGCCACAAGGCCTTCAGGGACAAGCAAGCCCTCGCCGTCCACCAAGGAGTCCACACTGAGGAGCGCCCCTTCGCCTGCGGCCGCTGCGGCAAGGCCTTCAAGTACAGGAACACCCTCACCACCCACCAGCGGGTCCACAACGGCGAGAAGCCCTACAAGTGCGGCCAGTGCAGCAAGACCTACAGCTGGAAGAACGGCCTGAGTCGCCACCAGCAGGTGCACCAGGGACCACTGGCCATGCCCGAGGGTGGCCCGCAGGAGGAGGGGGTCCACTCCCAGCTTGGGGGGCAGGCGAAGGCCAAGCCCTTCCAGTTGAGCAGCTGTGAGGAGCAGTTTCAGGGTGACGGGGTCCTGGTAGACCACCAGTGCAACCACGGCACCCCCAGCCTGTTGCCACCCCCACAGTCTGGGACCCCTGAAACTGCCACTCTGGGGTTCACAGCTCGTCCTGGTTCGCCATCCCTCGCCGTAGAAGCTGTGAGTCTGTGGTGGGAGCAGCAAGACCCCTCATCCCTCCTTGATGGGGGGTTTCTACCTCCTCCGCCTCGCCCTGGAACCCAACCGGCTGTTGACCAAGCTGCCCATGGCCATGGGCCTTCTCGGGGGTCGGTGAGGACGGAGGGTGAGCGCAAGGTGGCTGAAAGGCATCGCCCCCACCCCGGGTCGGGCGGGAGCCCTTTGCAGGAGGGTGAGGAGGAAGGAAGGGCTTCGGGCTGCGTTGGTCCCGAGGAGGAGGAAGGTGCTGCCCGGGAGCAGGGAGTGGGGCCGAGCATCACACGTGGTTGAGGACACGTGCGGCCACGGCTGGGACCCACCTCCATCCCACACCTCCAGTGGCCTCCATGAAGTAATAAACATCGTGTCCTACACTTTTTGAAGCGGCGTCCCCACCTTCACGAAAGCTTTTGGGAAGGACCACGCGAGCGGCGGGGGCTGGTGTGTCCCTGCAGGGAGCAAAGGTGCCCTTCCATCACCTGATGGATCCTGGGTGACACAGACACCCATGAGGTGGTGTCTGCAGGGGGGTGTGTGGTGTGCCACCACTGTGGACCTGTCACACCATTCAGTTGCCCTCTCCTGGGTGTTGAATGCCACTCGGGGTGCCAGAGCTGCCCAGGAATGGCAGGGGGACACAGGGAGGCGTCTGCATCCTCCTGGAGAGGAACCCAAGGCCAGGCTGGTCCTGGACATGGCCATCCTCTCCCCAGTAGCAGGGACTCCCATCCAGCCGGGACACAGGGCCAGCTCCTGGCCCAGGAGATAAGCCTGGCCCCAAAACTGACCCCGGCACTTGAGGTGGGGACTCACCAGTGCCGAGTACAGGGGGACGATGGACTTCCCTAGTCCTGCTGGCCAAAATACTGCTGATACAAGCCAGGATGCTGTTTGCCTCCTTGGCCACGCTGTTGGTCTTGTTGGCCATCAGCGCATCGGTCCAGCCTGTCCAGATCTCTCTGTAGAGCCTTCCTACTCTCCAGCAAATCCAACACTCCCACCCAATCTGGTGTCTTCTACAAACCGACTGAGGGTGTGCTCCATCCCCTCGTCAGGACCATAGATAAGGGTGTTAAGGAGAACCAGCCCCAGTGCTGAGACCTGAGGAACATCACTCGTGTTGAGATCGTCCCCTCTCAGCCTCCACCCTCCGCCAGGCTTTCCCACTGGCCATATGTCATTGTCCTGCCGATCGCTCCTTGGCTCCCCAGTTGATGAATCAGCTGATGGATGGGAATCAGGGACTCTCAGGTGATGCAATATGGACCCCGATGCACCCTTGGGGTAGCGATGGGCACCTGTGGTTCTCCAGCCCTCAGCAACCCCACAAGAGAAGGGTCCTCCAAGAGACCAGGCAAGGTAGGGTGCTGGGATGGGGTGGAGCAGAGCCAACTTTCTGTTCAGAGAGAAAGCTCTTGCTCTTACTAATTGCTATGGTAACCTGGGTCAGTGTTTGCCCCACAGAGGGGTCACACCTGTGGGGAGGGGTGGACAGGAGAGGTGACCCAAACTGACCAACAGGGTGTTCTACCCCATCTGCCCCATGCTCGGTATAAAAGCTGAGGGATCAAAGGGCCTGGGTTTCTTCTTCCTTGGCTTTTCTATTGGCTCTTTCTTTGATGACTAACACCTGAGGAGGACCCTGTCTGTTTGTCTGCCTTTGACCCTGCTCCATGAGCTCCTGAAGCAACATCCGGAGCCCAGTTCCCATCTGTCACTGAGCCCAGTCTGGACCTTCCCCAGTGCCTGCTGGTGACATCTCCCTGGGAGCTCCATACAGCCTGGTATGTATTGTATTTACTTAATTATTTCCTTTTTATTTTATTGGTAGTATTTCGTTAAAGTTGCTTGGTTTTCCCCTAAACCCCTTTCTCTCTCTTCTTCCTCTCCTTGGAGTGAGGTGGGGGAGAGCATCTGTCGTCGTGTCACTGGCCAACCCAGCCCAAAGCACAACAGATTCAGTGGGGCTGCGTGTGGGGCTGGAGGTGATGGACTCTTTTACTAATTACTCTTTTGGTTTCACCTGGGAAAGGTTTATCTCACCCTTTAATGGTTGTGCCGAAGAGCGAGGGGATGGAGACCCTTTTGGGCTGCTCAGAAAATGAATGTTATGGGGATTTTGTTGCCGGCACAGGCACAAACTGCTCCCCAAGCTACACACAAACACACACACAACCTGCTGCTCAACTCCAGCAGAACCGGTACAAGTTGCCCCAGTGACCAGGAAGCAGGAAAGGAAACCGGCTCATCCCCCTGCCCCTTCGGAAGCAGATCCAGGAGAGGGACCTTCTTGGGCAGCATCAACACAGGGGGAGGAGGACTCAAATGCAGGGATAATCATTAAATCCTTCTCTGTGAAGGATTTCTGAAATATGAGGAAGGACTTAAGCATCTCCCCTTCTTGAGGACTAATCTTCTGGTTGCCCCAATGCTGGGGCAACGACTTAGATGGTAGAGAAGCCAAGCAGTTGGGAAACCTAGCCAAAGATGGAGCTATTGATAAAGGGACTGGGAGAGAGAGAAACATTGAATGTTATGGGGATTTTGTTGCCGGCACAGGCACAAACTGCTCCCCAAGCTACACACAAACACACACACAACCTGCTGCTCAACTCCAGCAGAACCGGTACAAGTTGCCCCAGTGACCAGGAAGCAGGAAAGGAAACCGGCTCATCCCCCTGCCCCTTCGGAAGCAGATCCAGGAGAGGGACCTTCTTGGGCAGCATCAACACAGGGGGAGGAGGACTCAAATGCAGGGATAATCATTAAATCCTTCTCTGTGAAGGATTTCTGAAATATGAGGAAGGACTTAAGCATCTCCCCTTCTTGAGGAATAATCTTCTGGTTGCCCCAATGCTGGGGCAACGACTTAGATGGTAGAGAAGCCAAGCAGTTGGGAAACCTAGCCAAAGATGGAGCTATTGATAAAGCAACTGGGAGAAGGATAAACACTTTCAGGCTCTGGAGGCATCTGGTGTCACCTTTAAAGAGCAGGTCTCCCGTTAAGGATGATACCACATGCCCTCTAAGCAAATGGGGCAGCATGGAGAAAGGTACGGAGTGCTCAAGGGACGTGGGTGCACGAGAGGTGATTTATGGTGAGCGACGAGTGAATGGAGACCCCGACGACACGTCATGCAAACAATCTTTACTGGGGAAGTTTACGCAGAGTCTGCCATCGATGTGTCCCCACACATGGTCAGCAACGCTCCGGGGAGGACCCGACGCTGAGGCACCAACAGTAAATGACGTGGCTACAGGGTAGAGCAGAAGGAAGAGTCTCTCTCCTGCCCTCCCTGGGGCCGCCGTGGAAAAAACGATGAGAAAATAGAGGAAATCACCAAGACAGCAGCGGAGCAAAACGAAGAAATAGCTAAGAATAATGATAAACTGTTTGAAAACCTGTCGGGGATGGAGAAAGGATCCCGCTTTTCCCCCGAACGGACCCACATCTCAGCCATTAAGAAAAAAAAAACACCCTCCTACAAAACCCATTCAAGAGGCACAGGACCCCGCTCTGAGATCTCCTGTGGCTTTGCCTCTGCAACTATGGAGAGGACATGAGTAAATGAGACAAAAAACCCCTACCCCGGTCCTACAAGCACTTGTGCTTGAGTCGGAAGGTAAAGCAGATGGAAGAAAGGAGTTTTTCAGGAGAGTGGCTGCTCCAGAACACCAGCAGTCCAGCAATGATCATCGTGTGGTGTAACACAGCAGAAGAAGTTTCTGAGAAAGGTGAGGAGTGCTGAGCCAGGACGAGCCATGAGCCCCATAACAGAGGTTCCAGGGGTGTCCGGCTGCAGAGGCAGCCATGGTTTAGGGGGTGCCGTGGGTGCCCTGGTGATCCAGCATGATCCCCTCATCCCGAAACTGCTCCTCACAGCTGCCCAACTGGAAGGTCTTGGCCTTCGCCCACATCTCCTGCCAAAGATGGACCACCCTCTTCCCAATGTCCACCCTCAGGCACTGCCTGCGGGACGTGGTGCACACACACGTGACATTTCAGCCCTTCCTTGCGGACGTAGGTCTTGCCACACTCGCTGCACTTGTAGGGTCTCTCGCCCGTGTGGGCCCGCTGGTGGATGGTGAGGGTCTGCTTGTCTCTGAAGGCCATGGGGCAGCCATCACAGGCGAAGGGGCGTTCCCCGGTGTGGACCCTCTTATGGATGGTGAGGGCCTTCTTGTGCTTGAAGGCCTTGGGGCAATGGGGGCAGGAGAAGGGGCGCTCCCCGGTGTGGACCCGCAGGTGGTCGGTGAGGGTTACCTTGTTCCTGAAGGCCATGGGGCAGTGGGGGCAGACGAAGGGGCGCTCCACCGAGTGGACCCGCTGGTGTTCACTGAGGGCCTTCTTGTTTCTGAAGGTCTTGGGACAACGGGCACAGGGGAAGGGGCCCTCCTCAGTGTGGGTCTGTAGGTGGATGTTGAGGGCCCTCTTGTTCTTGTAGGCCTTGGGGCAACTGTTGCAGGTGAAGGGGCGCTCTGTGGTGTGGACCCACTGGTGCTCAGTGAGGGCCTGCTTGTTCTTGAAGGCCTTGGGGCAACTGTCACAGGCGAAGGGGCGCTCCTTGGTGTGAACCCACTGGTGGTTCCTGAAAGTCCTCCTGTACTTGAAGGCCTTGGGGCAGTGGGTGCAAGCGAAGGGGCGCTCCCCAGTGTGGACCCGACGGTGGTCAGTGAGGCCCCTCTTATTTTTGAAAACCTTGGGGCAGTAGGTGCAAGCATAGGGTGGCTTCCCGGTGTGAATGCACATGTGGATGGTGAGGGTGTCCTTGTCCTTGAAGGCCCTGGAGCAGAAAGGGCAGGCGAAGGGGCGCTCCTTGGTGCGTTGGAGGATGCGTTGGTGGACGCGTTGGTGGACACTGAAGGTCCGCTCGTCCTTGAAGGTCTTGGGGCAGGTGGGGCAGGCAAAGGGGTGCTTCCTCATGTGGATGCGTTGGTGGGCATTGAGGGTCTGCTTGTCCTTGAAGGTCTTGGGGCAGGTGGGGCAGGCGAAGGGACGTTCCGCGGTGTGGACCCGCTGGTGGCGGTTCAGGTGGTACTTCACCCTGAAGCGACGGCCGCAGTCACCACAGGTGAAGGGACGCTCCCCGGTGTGCACGCCCCGGTGGATCAGGAGATTACACTTGTGGGCAAAGCGCTTGCCGCATTCGGTGCAGCTGAAGGGCTTCTCCCCACCGTGGACCTTCTGGTGAGACACCAGCTTCTGCTTCAGCTCAAGCTTGCGGCCGCACTGCCGGCAGGAGAAGGGCCGTGCCACCGTGTGTGTCTGCTGGAGCTTCTTCTGGTCCCGGATCTTGCGGAAGCTCTTCCCACACTCGGAGCAGGAACGGGGTCTCTTTGACCCCGGGGTGGCAGAGGTTGGATGGGCCGGCAGCAGCTTGGCTGGGAGGGCTCCCCATCGCTTCCCATCTCGCTTGGACATGGCCGGGAGCAGGGTGGTGGGGTCTGACAGCCCTTTGGTGACGTTCCTGGCCTCTCTCTGCAGCAAGACATCACCATCTGCTGGGGAGGAGAGGTTGGGGTCACTGCTGGGAACAGGATGGGCACTTGGCACCGCCTCATGGAGAGGAGCATGGACACCCCACCAGTCTCCCAGCCCTCCTGGGGCTGGGGCTCCAAGGGGATAGTGCTGCTTCAACCCCCCAAGCTTCCATGAAACCCCTCGGACCCACCTGGCTCAGGGGTCCCGCGGCTGCGCCGTGCCCCAGGGGGGTCTGGCACACACGGCGTCTCTTCTCGCTCCATCTGGCAGATGATCTCCGGCTTGACGGGGCACCAGCCTGTGCGGGGAAGAAAGAGAAGCCCCCTCTCTCGCACTGCCGGGGTGGTGGCAGTGGCCCCAGCATCTCCCCACCTCTGCTCTTCTCTCCTGTCCCTGCCCGCCCACGGAAGCACTTCTTTAGGGAGAGGGGGCTCTAACCCTGGAGCTCCAGGCTTCCTGGAGAGGTGGTGGGTGCCCCAAGCCCAGCAGCGCTGGAGAGACCTTTGCACCAGGGCTTGACCTTGCTCAGCCCTGAAGTGCTCGGGGACTTGGGCAAGAAGAGCCTCGTAGGACCCTCCCAAGGGAAAAAGCCTCATCTCTACAACCCCATCCACGGCCTGTCCTGACCGATTCCACCTCTACCGCATCCCGAGGGGACTTCCAGCTGGAGCCCGGCCCCGGCGGCACCGCAGAGAGTCCTCACCCAGCTCGGCCACCGCCTGGTAGTTCTCCAGCATCACCTCCCGGTAGAGCCGCCGCTGCCAGCCCCCCAGCTCGGCCCACTCCTCGGGGGAGAAGTAGATGGCCACCTCCTCGAACGTCACCGCCATCTGCAGCAAGAAGCACCTTGGCTCAGCACCGGCCACCAAAGCCTGACACCGGCACCACCGGCGGCTCCCCCAGCCCCAGCTTCGCTCCCCGCCAGGAAAACAGCGTTTCCATGAAGACACCAGGCCCAGAAGGTCACTTACCTCCAACCGCTGTAGGCCCTTCCACCCACAACCTGAATCATAGAAACATGGAATGGTTTGGGTTGGAAGGGACCTCAAAGACCATCGAGTTCCAACCCCCTGCCCTGGGCAGGGACACCTCCCACCAGCCCAAGTTGCTCCAAGCCCCATCCAGCCTGGCCTTGAACCCCTCCAGGGATGGGGCAGCCACGGCTTCTCTGGCCAACCTGGGCCAGGCTCTCACCACCCTCACAGCAAAGAAGTTCTTCCTGGTATCTGTAATATAATGTATGTAGACACCAGGCCCAGAAGGTCACTTACCTCCAACCGCTGCGGGCCCTTCCACCCGGAGCCGGAAAAACGACGGGGAAAATCCCCACCCAAATCCTGGAGCTGCCCCTTTGAACCTCAGCCCCGAACAAAGAACCAGCGGCAGCGGCTCCCTCACCCCCCTGGGGTGGGACGTGGAGGAGAAAAACAGGAAAATGGAAAAAAACGGGGGGTGAAAGTTGCGGGTGGAGATAAAGACCCTTTAAGAGAAGAGCAAAGGGAAGAGGAAGGGCCCTTCCACCCGGAGCCGGAAAAACGACGGGGAAAATCCCCACCCAAATCCTGGAGCTGCCCCTTTGAACCTCAGCCCCGAACAAAGAACCAGCGGCAGCGGCTCCCTCACCCCCCTGGGGTGGGATGTGGAGGAGAAAAACGGGAAAATGAAAATAAAAAAAGCGGGGGGCACCTTCCCCCCCGCACTCACTCTCTGTCAGTGATGACGAGGAAGCAGGATTTCACGTGGGGCCCCGAGAAACCACGAGACTTTGAGCAAATTAAAGAGGAAACGGTTCTGGCAGCAGCCTCGGGGCTCCTCCGGGTGGGGGGAGGTCATAAAAACGGGGTCTACCTGTGATGGTGCTGGGGGGAACGGCCCAACTTGGAGCTTCTGGCAGAAAGCTCCAGGGGAGACCCGATGCCGAGCCCTGGGGTCTGGGGTGGGATGTGGAGGAGAAAAACGGGAAAATGAAAATAAAAAAAGCGGGTGAAAGTTGCGGGTGGAGATAAAGACCCTTTAAGAGAAGAGCAAAGGGAAGAGGAAGACCCCGATGCTGACCCTGAGGGAAGGACACCCCAAGCGGGTGCTACACAGCACCATTGTCTCACCCCCCCAGGCCCCAACCGGTCTTCTTTGGGGCAGCAGAAAAAGGACTGCCACCCCACCCCCCCCCGTGGGGGAGGAGAAAGAGAAACACCTCCAGGGATGGGGCAGCCACAGCTTCTCTGGGCAACCAATTCCTGGTCCCAGATCGGCCACGCACCGAACACGGGTCCTCCTGAAGGGTCTTGAGAAGGTGAGGACGTCGAGGTGTGGGGGATGAGGGGGGGACATGAAAGCATCGCTGGTGTTTGTGTTGGGACAGGGTTGAGGCATCTCGGGGGGGACCGGAGCTGGAATCGGGTGGGGAAGGAAATGCGGGGTTTTAGGTCTTCTTTGGGGCAGCAGAAAAAGGACTGCCACCCCACCCCCCCCCGTGGGGGAGGAGAAAGAGAAGGAAGAACCCAGGAGGGGACCCCA
>NW_015091016.1:854057-855556 GCF_001431845.1 Calidris pugnax | reverse complement strand
TGCCCCCCTTGTTCCCCTCTTCTCCCGCCCCTCGCCCCTTGGTGCCCCCCCCGGGAGAGAGACCCTCCTCGGGCAGCATTTCCTTCAGCCTGAAGCTCCCCTGGGCCCTGCCCGGGCTGGTGCTCGCTTCCAGCCTTGGGTCAGAGGGCGAGGGGCGAGCGGGCGGCCGGGATGGAGCGGGGATGGACCCGGGATGGAGCCAGGATAGACCGGGGATGGGCCCGGGATGGAGCGGGGATGGACCTGGGATGGACCTGGGATGGAGCAGGGATGGAGCCGGGATGAAGCCTGGAGGGGCCCGGGATGGAGCCGGGAGGGACCCAGGACGCCGAGGCTCCGCGGGTCGGTCCTTGTCCCGGTCCTTCTTCTGAGAGCCTGGCCCAGGTTGGCCAGAGAAGCTGTGGCTGCTCCATCCCTGGAGGGGTTCAAGGCCAGGTTGGAGGGGGCTTGGAGCAACGTGGTGTGGTGGGAGGTGTCCCTGCCCAGGGCAGGGGGTTGGAACTCGATGGTCTTTGAGGTCCCTTCCCACCCAAACCATTCCATGATTCCATGATTTGGGCTGCAGGTGGAAGGGCCCGCAGCGGTGGGTGGGCAGGGGAGGGAGCTTCTGGGCCTGGTTCCTCCAGGCAAATGGTGTTTTCTGGGCAGGGGCCGAAGCTGGGGCTGGGGGAGCCGCCGGTGGTGCCGGTGTCAGGCTTTGGTGGCCGGTGCTGAGCCAAGGTGCTTCTTGCTGCAGATGGCGGTGACGTTCGAGGAGGTGGCCATCTACTTCTCCCCCGAGGAGTGGGCCGAGCTGGGGGGCTGGCAGCGGCGGCTCTACCGGGAGGTGATGCTGGAGAACTACCAGGCGGTGGCCGAGCTGGGTGAGGACTCTCTGCGGTGCCGCCGGGGCCGGGCTCCAGCTGGAAGTCCCCTCTGGGACTGAGGGTCTCTCTCTGCCCCGCACAGGCTGGTGCCCCGTCAAGCCGGAGATCATCTGCCAGATGGAGCGAGAAGAGACGCCGTGTGTGCCAGACCCCCCTGGGGCACGGCGCAGCCGCGGGACCCCTGAGCCAGGTGGGTCTGGGGGGGCTGCAGAGCTCATGGGAGGGTCCCACAGGTGCTCCGTGCCCAGGGAGGGGGGGGGCTGGCGGGGTCCCTGTGCTGCTCCCCGTGGGGAAGGGTCCCGTGTGCCTGTCCCATCCCCGGCAGTGACCATGACCTCTCCTCCCCAGCAGACGGTGATGTCCAGACGCAGAGGGAGGATGGGGGGCTCCTCCAAGGGCTGTCAGACCCCACCAGCCGGCTCCCAGGGCGGCCCGAGCAGGACGGGAGGTGGTCGGGGGGCCTCCAGGCCAAGCTGCTGCCACCCCAGCTCCCCCACGGCCCCTCAGACCCCAAGAGACCCCACGTGTGTGTCAAGTGTGAGAAGAGCTTCGGCAAGATCCAGGACCTGAGGAGGCACCAGCAGACGCACACGGCGGCGCGGCCCTTCTCCTGCCGGCAGTGCGGCCGCCGCC
>NW_015091016.1:837491-846876 GCF_001431845.1 Calidris pugnax | reverse complement strand
GGTACTGGGACCCGTTCTCTTTAACATCTTTATCAATGATCTGGACGAGGGGGTCGAGTGCACCCTCAGTCAGTTCGCAGACGACACCAAGCTGGGTGGGAGTGTCGACCTGCTGGAGGGTAGAGAGGCTCTGCAGAGGGATCTGGACAGGCTGGATCGATGGGCTGAGACCAACGGGATGAGGTTCAACAAGGCCAAGTGCCGGGTCCTGCCCTTGGGTCCCACCAACCCCCTGCAGCGCTCCAGGCTGGGGGCAGAGTGGCTGGAGCTGCCTGGCAGAAAAGGCCCTGGGGGTGTTGTTGGCCTGTGGCTGAACAGGAGCCAGCAGTGTGCCCAGGTGGCCAAGAAGGCCAACAGCATCCTGGCCTGTGTCAGGAACAGCGTGGGGAGTAGGACCTGAGAGGTGATTGTTCCCCTGTCCTGGGCACTGGTGAGGCCCCACCTCGAGGGCTGTGTCCAGTTTTGGGCCCCCTACCACAAAAAAGACATTGAGGGGCTGGAGTGGGTCCAGAGAAGGGCAATGGAGCTGGTGAGGGGTCTGGAGAGTCTGAGGAGAGGCTGAGGGAGCTGGGGGTGTTCAGTCTGAAGAAGAGGAGGCTGAGGGGAGACCTTATCGCACTCTATAACTACCTGAAGGGGGTGTGTAGAGAGGCGGGGGTTGGTCTTGTCTCCCAAGTCCTAGGAGATAGGACAAGGGGAAATGGCCTCAAGTTGCACCAGGAGAGGTTCAGATTGGATATTGGGAAACATTTCTTCATGGAAAGGGTTATCCAGCATTGGAATGGGCTGCCCAGGGAAGGGGTTGAGGCACCATCCCTGGATGTGCTCAAAAGACGGGTTGACATGGTCCTCAGGAATATGGTTTAGTGATTCTTTTTTTATTGCTTATTTCTTCTTTATTTTTTTGGTCAGAGTTAGGTTGATGGTTGGACTAGATGATCTTTAAGGTCCCTTCCAACCTGGACGATTCTATGATTCTAGGTACAAGCACTATCTCACCGTCCACCAGCGGGTCCACACGGGAGAGCGTCCCTTCACTTGCAGCAGCTGCCCCAAGGCCTTCAGGAGCAAACACTCCCTCACCATCCACCAGCGCGTCCACACCGGGGAACGTCCCTTCACCTGCACCCACTGCCTCAAGGCCTTCAGGAGCAAGCGCTCCCTCACCATCCATGAGCAGGTCCACACCGAGGAGCGCCCCTTCACTTGCAACCACTGCCCCAAGACCTTTAGGAACAAGAACTATCTCACCATGCACCAGCAGGTCCACACTGGAGAGCGTCCCTTCATGTGCAACAGTTGTCCCAAGGCCTTCAGGAGCAAGCACTATCTCACAATCCACCAGCAGGTCCACACCAGAGAGCGTCCCTTCACTTGCAACAGTTGTCCCAAGGCCTTCAGGAGCAAGCACTATCTCACCATCCACCAGCGGGTCCACACCGGGGAGTGCCCCTTCACCTGCCCCCACTGCCCCAAGGCCTTCAGGAGCAAGCACTATCTCACCATGCACCAGCAGGTCCACACTGGAGACCGTTCCTTCACTTGCAACAGTTGTCCCAAGGCCTTCAGGAGCAAACACTCCCTCATCACGCACCAGCAGGTCCACACCGGTGAGTGCCCCTTCACTTGCAACAGCTGCCCCAAGGCCTTCAGGAGCAAGCACTATCTCACCACGCACCAGCAGGTCCACACTGGGGAGCGTCCATTCACTTGCCCCCACTGTCCCAAGGCCTTCAGGAGCAAGCACTATCTCACCACGCACCAGCAGGTCCACACCGGTGAGTGCCCCTTCACTTGCAACAGCTGCCCCAAGGCCTTCAGGAGCAAACACTCCCTCACCATCCACCAGCGCGTCCACACTGGGGAGCACCTCTTGACTTGCAGCAGCTGCCCCAAGACCTTCAGGAGCAAGCACTATCTCACCATCCACCAACGTGTCCACACCGGGGAGCGCCCCTTCACCTGCCCCCACTGCCCCAAGACCTTCAGTAGCAAGCACTATCTCACCATCCACCAGCGGGTCCACACTGGGGAGCGTCCCTTCACTTGTAACAGCTGCCCCAAGGCCTTCAGGAGCAAGAACACCCTCATCGCCCACCAGATGGTCCACACTGGCGAGCGTCCCTTCACTTGCCCCCACTGTCCCAAGGCCTTCAGGAGCAAGCAGACCCTCACCTTCCACCAGCAGGTCCACACCGGGGAGCGCCCGTTCACTTGCAGCTACTGCTCCAAGACCTTCAGGAGCAAGCAGACCCTCACCGTCCACCAGATGGTCCACACCGGGGAGCGCCCTTTCACTTGCGACCACTGCCCCAAGACCTTCAGGACCAAGCAGACCCTCATCGTCCACCAGCGGGTCCACAGCAGCGAGCATCCCTTTGCCTGTGACCGCTGCCCCAAGACCTTCAGGAAGAAGCACTCCCTCACCACCCACCAGCAGGTCCACACCGGGACAAGGCAAGAAAAACAAAGGTTGTTAATCTTTCACTGGGCATATACAAACCCAAAGGCCTAGTCGCTTCGTGGGCGGGTACCACAGCCTTGGATGAGGAACATCATGACCTACTGCGGAACAATAACCAGCCTCGGTCGCAGAACAAACGCTGGGAATGAGCTCGGCGTTGGGGAGAACAGCCACCTTGGCCAAAGGGAACAGCACAACATGAAGAAGACCTGGGGTCTTCCTCCCAGAGCCCCCCGGAGAAGACCACCAGGAGGCAGTTTGCGTGTGCCTGAGGGAGGATACTTGCCCAGAGCCCCCCGGAGAAGACCACCAGGAGGCAGTTTGCGTGCGCCTGAGGGAGGAGACTCATTAGAATGAGCTCCTGGACATAATTAACGTAGTCCCGCCTATCATAGAACTAATTGTCTGAGTCCCTCCCGTAGCTTTACACATGTGTGATTTGGGTTATAAATCAGTGCTTGCTTGGCATGAGGGGGGGCAAGTCGGAGGAGAGACCCCCCCTCCTTGCACCCGGGCCTGCAATAAACAGACCCGCATTCTGTCTCTGTTGGGTTGTAGGGTTTGTGTCCAGGTGGCCGTTTGGCAGCTGGATGGGACACCCTCTGCCCGGCTGCGGGACCTGCTGAGAAGGGGACTCCTCTGGGTACCCCAAGATTTCTCGGGGGGACTCCCCTGCTCACTCAGATCACTGTGGGGACAGACAAGGACCATCCAATGTGGACCAGGTATGTTTCAGAGGGTACCTGTGATGTAGGAGATGTCCTACACGAGGTGAGGAGCCGGTGTCCTCTCCCCGGGGTTTGCTCGAGCCTGGGCTGAGGGAGGGAAGTCAATTGAGGTGATGTTTGTGTGGGACCCCTGGGTGCTGGCTGTTGTGTGGGCGTGTGGGATGGTGACACTAATTGTTATCTGTCGCGCACGTTGTAAGGTACCAATAACTGTGTCATGGTCCAGTATCAAAAAGAGACCGTTGTAGGAAGGAGACGAGGGGCTGGGACGTGGTGATGCCACCGAGCGAGCGTGGAGTTCCCATCCACGGCTCCGAATCCTCCACGGGGACGGTGGCCGGAGACGAACGAGGCACGTGATGGGTTCAAAGGAGGCGTTGTTTGATCCAGGCATTGATTGGTATCGTCCTGTACACCGGGACCACACTCTATCCCATAATCCTATTTTTTTGTCGCTGTTTTGCCTGTAACAAGAACGTTTGGGTGGGCTGTGGGGACGATTTCTGCTGTCCCCAGTGTGGAAATTAGAGTGGGGAAAGATGGAATTAAAAGGAGTAACCTGTGAGAGGATGGCTTACCCCTGGAGAGTAACTGTGGAGAAATAACAAAATATAAATAGAGGAGCCTTATCTACGTAACGGTTTGGAAATTTGAAATATTCATTGTGGAACTGCCACCCCCTGAATAATTTACGGTGGGTCAGGTCTTATTACTGCCAATCAGGGAACATTTCTCAATTAAGAAAGCAGGGAAGCACAAATATAGGCAATAATCAAGGAGGTGAGATATTGGGAAAAAAGTCCCCTAGGATGTATCCCAGCACGCTGGAAGGAGAGCAGAGGCCCACCAGGTGGGAGTGTAGAAATAAAAGCAGAATTAAATATTATACCCAGCGGTAGCCGTTTTATAAGGTAGGTGAACAAGAAAAATGGCCTTTTAATGGGAGTCTTAATTATAATACCATGCTATAATTAATGTTATTCCTTAGAAGAGAAAGAAAGTGGGATGAAGTTACAATTGCGGATGTGTTCTTCACCCTCTGGAATCACCCGGAATAACAACAGGGCTAATGCCCCCCCAGGACCCCATGGTATTAAATTTAGAAAACAGGAAAGAAATGAAGGAAAGTATGAGGAGGTGTTGTTTGGGTTGCAGCATCATGTCCCCCCTCATCTCCTCACCTTCCTTCCTCACCTGAACCCTCTGCCGTGGCACCCCCACTGTCCCAAGGCCTTCAGGAGCAAGCAGACCCTCACCTTCCACCAGCAGGTCCACACCGGGGAGCGCCCGTTCACTTGCAGCTACTGCTCCAAGACCTTCAGGAGCAAGCAGACCCTCACCGTCCACCAGATGGTCCACACCGGGGAGCGCCCTTTCACTTGCGACCACTGCCCCAAGACCTTCAGGACCAAGCAGACCCTCATCGTCCACCAGCGGGTCCACAGCAGCGAGCATCCCTTTGCCTGTGACCGCTGCCCCAAGACCTTCAGGAAGAAGCACTCCCTCACCACCCACCAGCAGGTCCACACCGGGACAAGGCAAGAAAAACAAAGGTTGTTAATCTTTCACTGGGCATATACAAACCCAAAGGCCTAGTCGCTTCGTGGGCGTGTACCACAGCCTTGGATGAGGAACATCATGACCTACTGCGGAACAATAACCGGCCTCGGTCGCAGAACAAACGCTGGGAATCAACTTGGTGGTGTGGAGAACAGCCACCTTGGCCAAAGGGAACAGCCCACCATGAAGAAGACCCGGGGCCTTCCTCCCAGAGCCCCCCGGAGAAGACCACCAGGAGGCAGTTTGCGTGTGCCTGAGGGAGGATACTTGTTAGAATGAGCTCCTGGACATAATTAACGTAGTCCTGCCTATCGTAGAACTAATTGTCTGAGTCCCTCCTGTAGCTTTACACGTGTGTGATTTGGGTTATAAATCAGTGCTTGCTTGGCATGAGGGGGGGCAAGTCGGGAGGAGAGACCCCCCCCTCCTTGCACCCGGGGCTGCAATAAACAGACCTGCATTCTGTCTCTGTTGGGTTGTAGGGTTTGTGTCCAGGTGGCCGGATGGGACACCCTCTGCCCGGCTGCGGGACCTGCTGAGAAGGGGACTCCTCTGGGTACCCCGAGATTTCTCAGGGGGACTCCCCTGCTCACTCAGATCACTGTGGGGACAGACAAGGACCATCCAATGTGGACCAGGTATGTTTCAGAGGGTACCTGTGATGTAGGAGATGTCCTACACGAGGTGAGGAGCCGGTGTCCTCTCCCCGGGGTTTGCTCGAGCCTGGGCTGAGGGAGGGAAGTCAATTGAGGTGATGTTTGTGTGGGACCCCTGGGTGCTGGCTGTTGTGTGGGCGTGTGGGATGGTGACACTAATTGTTATCTGTCGCGCACGTTGTAAGGTACCAATAACTGTGTCATGGTCCAGTATCAAAAAGAGACCGTTGTAGGAAGGAGACGAGGGGCTGGGACGTGGTGATGCCACCGAGCGAGCGTGGAGTTCCCATCCACGGCTCCAAATCCTCCACGGGGACGGTGGCCGGAGACGAACGAGGCACGTGATGGGTTCAAAGGAGGCGTTGTTTGATCCAGGCATTGATTGGTATCGTCCTGTACACCGGGACCACACTCCATCCCATAATCCTATTTTTTTGTCGCTGTTTTGCCTGTAACAAGAACGTTTGGGTGGGCTGTGGGGACGATTTCTGCTGTCCCCAGTGTGGAAATTAGAGTGGGGAAAGATGGAATTAAAAGGAGTAACCTGTGAGAGGATGGCTTACCCCTGGAGAGTAACTGTGGAGAAATAACAAAATATAAATAGAGGAGCCTTATCTACGTAACGGTTTGGAAATTTGGAATATTCATTGTGGAACTGCCACCCCCTGAATAATTTACGGTGGGTCAGGTCTTATTACTGCCAATCAGGGAACATTTCTCAATTAAGAAAGCAGGGAAGCACAAATATAGGCAATAATCAAGGAGGTGAGATATTGGGAAAAAAGTCCCCTAGGATGTATCCCAGCACGCTGGAAGGAGAGCAGAGGCCCACCAGGTGGGAGTGTAGAAATAAAAGCAGAATTAAATATTATACCCAGCGGTAGCCGTTTTATAAGGTAGGTGAACAAGAAAAATGGCCTTTTAATGGGAGTCTTAATTATAATACCATGCTATAATTAATGTTATTCCTTAGAAGAGAAAGAAAGTGGGATGAAGTTACAATTGCGGATGTGTTCTTCACCCTCTGGAATCACCCGGAATAACAACAGGGCTAATGCCCCCCCAGGACCCCATGGTATTAAATTTAGAAAACAGGAAAGAAATGAAGGAAAGTATGAGGAGGTGTTGTTTGGGTTGCAGCATCATGTCCCCCCTCATCTCCTCACCTTCCTTCCTCACCTGAACCCTCTGCCGTGGCAGGATTGGGGTCCCCTCCTGGGTTCTTCCTCTCTTTCTCCTCCCCCACAGGGGGGTCAGTCCTTTTTCTGCTGCCCCAAAGAAGACCTAAAACCCAGCATTTCCTTCCCCACCCGATTCCAGCTCCGGTCCCCCCCGAGATGCCTCAACCCTGTCCCAACACAAACCTCCACATCAGCCTGAAGGGAAAAGGGAAGAGGGAAGGAAAGAGGGAAGGAAAGAGGGAAGGGAAGAGGGAAAATGGAAAAGGGAAAAGGAAGGGAAAGGGAAGGGAAAGGGGTAAGGAAAGGCCACCCCCCCAAACACTGTGGGAACGTGGGTGCCCTGCCGTGCCCCAGGCGGGGGGATATGTGTGCCCCCCCTCCCTCCCCCCAGCAAGGACGCTCCCCTCATCCCCCAAACTGTTGAGAGGTGGGTGCCCCCCCGTGCCCCAAAAGTAGGGGTGCGGGTTCCTCCCGTGCCCCCTGAAGCGTGGGGATGCAGGTGCCCCCCTGTCGTGGTTTGGGCCGGACTGAGCACTGAAGCGACCAACAGATGTTCTCCCCTTCTTCTCTCTCCAAGGAGAGGTGGGAGAGAGATAATGAGTTTAAAAAAAGCTCCTAAACTCCTTTAATTAAAATAGTAATAAATTAACAAAATAAAAACAAAACTGAAAGCAATGAAATATATACAATAGATGCAGAACCAGAGCACACTCATCACCGGTGGGCACTGGGGAAGTCCCAGACTAGATCCAGTGAGGGACGGGAGCTGGATTTGGGATCTGGAGTCGGGAGCAGAGGAAGAGACCGAGAGTCCTCCTCAGCCACAGGAGGAGAAGACCCGACCCTTCCATCCCTCGGCTTTATACCCAGCGTGATGCCGAGGGGGTGGAACACCCTGTTGATCAGTTTGGGGGTCACCTCTCCCGCCCGCTCCTCCCCGCTGGTGGGACCCCCCCACGCTTTTCAGCTTCTCCCCCCACCTCACACAGGGGCAGATAACCAAGTTATGACCTTGGTTGTCCCAGCAATAGGGATAAGCAGGAGCCTCTCCGCATTCCAGCCCTTGGTGTTCCCTGTAAACATCACACCCACCCTGAGAGGAGTTTCTGCCCAACACGCTCTTCATTTCGGAGTCCGGAGAGTTAGAGGAGGCTTAGCTGAAAAGCAAAATTACGGAACAGAAAATTGGTTCTGTTTTCCCTCAAACCCAGACCAGGACACCCCCCCAGGCAAGACCTTACTGGCCTTGGGTCCATCTCCAGGATCACCATGGACTTGCAGCTTCCACGGTGAGGGTTGTTGAGCCAGGACGAGCCGTGAGCCCCATAACAGAAGTTTCACGGGTGCCGGGCTGTGGAGGCAGCCATGGTTTGGGGGTGCCGTGGTGATCCAGCATGATCCCCTCATCCCGAAGCTGTTCCTCACAGCTGCCCAACTGGAAGGGCTTGGCCTTCACCCACATCTCCTGCCAAGGACAGACCACCCTCCTCCCAGTGTCCACCTTCTGGCACTGCCCATGGGCCATGCTGCATCTGCCGGTGGCATTTCAGCCCTTCCTTGCGGACGTAGGTCTTGCCACACTCGCTGCACTTGTAGGGTCTCTCGCCCGTGTGGGCCCGCTGGTGGATGGTGAGGGTCTGCTTGTCTCTGAAGGCCATGGGGCAGCCATCACAGGCGAAGGGGCGTTCCCCGGTGTGGACCCTCTTATGGATGGTGAGGGCCTTCCTGTGCTTGAAGGCCTTGGGGCAATGGGGGCAGGAGAAGGGGCGCTCCCCGGTGTGGACCCGCAGGTGGTCGGTGAGGGTTACCTTGTTCCTGAAGGCCATGGGGCAGTGGGGGCAGGAGAAGGGGCGCTCCACGGAGTGGACCCGCTGGTGGTCACTGAGGGCCTTCTTGTTTCTGAAGGCCTTGGGACAACGGGCACAGGTGAAGGGGTCCTCTCCGGTGTGGGCCAGCTGGTGCTCAGTGAGGGCCTGCTTGTTCTTGAAGGCCTTGGGGCAACTGTCACAGGCGAAGGGGCGCTCCATAGTGTGGACTCGCTGGTGGTCCCTGAAGGTCTTCCTGTCCTTGAAGGCCTTGGGGCAGTGGGTGCAAGCGAAGGGGCGCTCCCCAGTGTGGACCCGATGGTGGTCATTGAGGGTTCTCTTGTCCTTGAAGGCCTTGGGGCAGTAGGTGCAAGCGTAGGGTCGCTCCTTGGTGTGAACCCATTGGTGGATGGTGAGGGTGTTCTTGTCCTTGAAGGTCCTGGAGCACAAAGGGCAGGCGAAGGGGCGCTCCCCGGTGTGGACGCGTTGGTGGACATTGAGGGTCTGCTTGTCCCTGAAGGTCTTGGGGCAGGTGGGGCAGGGCAGTCCTTTTTCTGCTGCCCCAAAGAAGACCTAAAACCCAGCATTTCCTTCCCCACCCGATTCCAGCTCCGGTCCCCCCCGAGATGCCTCAACCCTGTCCCAACACAAACCTCCACATCAGCCTGAAGGGAAAAGGGAAGAGGGAAGGAAAGAGGGAAGGAAAGAGGGAAGGGAAGAGGGAAAATGGAAAAGGGAAAAGGAAGGGAAAGGGAAGGGAAAGGGGTAAGGAAAGGCCACCCCCCCAAACACTGTGGGAACGTGGGTGCCCTGCCGTGCCCCAGGCGGGGGGATATGTGTGCCCCCCCTCCCTCCCCCCAGCAAGGACGCTCCCCTCATCCCCCAAACTGTTGAGAGGTGGGTGCCCCCCCGTGCCCCAAAAGTAGGGGTGCGGGTTCCTCCCGTGCCCCCTGAAGCTGTGGGATGTGGGTGCCCCCTCATGCCCCCCCCC
>NW_015091016.1:836523-837453 GCF_001431845.1 Calidris pugnax | reverse complement strand
GGCCCCGGGGTGGCAGAGGTTGGATGGGCCGGCAGCAGCTTGGCTGGGAGGGCTCCCCATCGCTTCCCATCTCGCTTGGACATGGCCGGGAGCAGGGTGGTGGGGTCTGACAGCCCTTTGGTGACCTTCCTGGCCTCCCTCTGCAGCAAGACATCACCATCTGCTGGGGAGGAGAGGTTGGGGTCACTGCTGGGGACAGAATGGGCACATGGTACCCCCAGATGTGGAGAAGCATGGACACCCCACCAGTCTCCCAGCCCTCCTGGGGCACCAAGAACTTGGCACCAAGGGGATAGTGCTGCTTCAACCCCCCAAGCTTCCATGAAACCCCTCGGGACCCACCTGGCTCAGGGGTCCCGCGGCTGCGCCGTGCCCCAGGGGGGTCTGGCACACACGGCGTCTCTTCTCGCTCCATCTGGCAGATGATCTCCGGCTTGACGGGGCACCAGCCTGTGCGGGGCAGAGAGAGACCCTCAGTCCCAGAGGGGACTTCCAGCTGGAGCCCGGCCCCGGCGGCACCGCAGAGAGTCCTCACCCAGCTCGGCCACCGCCTGGTAGTTCTCCAGCATCACCTCCCGGTAGAGCCGCCGCTGCCAGCCCCCCAGCTCGGCCCACTCCTCGGGGGAGAAGTAGATGGCCACCTCCTCGAACGTCACCGCCATCTGCAGCAAGAAGCACCTTGGCTCAGCACCGGCCACCAAAGCCTGACACCGGCACCACCGGCGGCTCCCCCAGCCCCAGCTTCGCTCCCCGCCAGGAAAACAGCGTTTCCATGAAGACACCAGGCCCAGAAGGTCACTTACCTCCAACCGCTGCGGGCCCTTCCACCCACAACCTGAATCATGGAATCATGGAATGGTTTGGGTGGGAAGGGACCTCAAAGACCATCGAGTTCCAACCCCCTGCCCTGGGCAGGGACACCTCCCACCA
>NW_015091016.1:835739-836267 GCF_001431845.1 Calidris pugnax | reverse complement strand
CGCATTCGCTGCAGCTGAAGGGCTTCTCCCCACCATGGACCTTCTGGTGAGACACCAGCTTCTGCTTCAGCTCAAGCTTGCGGCCGCACTGCCGGCAGGAGAAGGGCCGTGCCACCGTGTGTGTCTGCTGGAGCTTCTTCTGGTCCCGGATCTTGCGGAAGCTCTTCCCACACTCGGAGCAGGAGCGGGGTCTCTTTGCCCCCGGGGTGGCAGAAGGTGGACGGGCCGGCAGCAGCTTGGCTGGGAGGGCTCCCCATCGCTTCCCATCTCGCTTGGACATGGCCGGGAGCAGGGTGGTGGGGTCTGACAGCCCTTTGGTGACCTTCCTGGCCTCCCTCTGCAGCAAGACATCACCATCTGCTGGGGAGGAGAGGTTGGGGTCACTGCTGGGGACAGAATGGGCACATGGTACCCCCAGATGTGGAGAAGCATGGACACCCCACCAGTCTCCCAGCCCTCCTGGGGCACCAAGAACTTGGCACCAAGGGGATAGTGCTGCTTCAACCCCCCAAGCT
Source organism: Calidris pugnax (assembly GCF_001431845.1). Classification (NCBI taxonomy): domain Eukaryota; kingdom Metazoa; phylum Chordata; class Aves; order Charadriiformes; family Scolopacidae; genus Calidris; species Calidris pugnax. Next base: position 835,752 of record NW_015091016.1, on the reverse strand, counting down.
TCCATGAAACCCC
>NW_015091016.1:834055-834461 GCF_001431845.1 Calidris pugnax | reverse complement strand
GGGACAGGCTGTAGGAGGCACAGGCAGCAGAACAGGCAGCAGGAGGGACAGGCAGTGGGACAGGCAACGGGACAGGCAGTGGGAGGTACAGGCAGCAGAACAGGCAGCAGGAGGGACAGGCAGCAGAACAGGCAGAGGGACAGACAGTGGGACAGACAGAGGGACGCAGCCCCAGGATGCCCCCCCAGCCTGCCAGACCCCCTCTCTCCTGGTTGCGGGGGGGATGCCCGGCCAGCCCCCCGCTGCGGTGGGCACCGGTGACCGCGGTTTGCGGGGCGAGTGGCCAGCGCCCGTCACCCCTTCGTCCCCCTCCCCTCCTCCACCCCTAAATCCTGCTCCAATCATCAAATTCCGTTCAAAAAACTAAACTTTATTGGTGCCACCATCCTCTGCCCCACGTCCCCGA
>NW_015091016.1:830589-832556 GCF_001431845.1 Calidris pugnax | reverse complement strand
CATCTGCCCCCTCCCCAGCAGCCCCCCACACCTCGGGGCAGGCGAGCGGGGGGCAGTGGGCACTGCAGGCAGCCTGCCCGCTCCGGCAGCGACAGGTCTCACACTCCTCCTGCCACTCGCTGCCAGCCTGGCCAAGGGGGGTGGGACAGGGCTCAGCTCGGCCGGGGGGTGCAAGGGGGCACCCCCCAACACCCCCCACCCCCCCAGGCACCCCTCACCTCATGGAGCTGCCCCCGGTGCCAGCACTCGCAGAGGGCGGCCAGGACGCAGTGGCCGGAGCTGTTGCGGTGGTGGCCGGGCTGGCAAGTGCAGCCGGGGGCTGGGGGGCCACTGCAGTTGCCCGGTGGCTCGTCCGAGATGTCCCGGCAGCTCCGCTCGCAGCCGGTCGATGGGTCGGGGCCCTGCCAAAGCTCGCCCGGGGGACAGGCTGCACGTGGCACAGGGCATGGCTCTGGCACCGTCCCACCATCCCATCATCCAACCATCCCATTATCCCACCATCCCACCAAACCACCATCCCACTGTCCCACTGCCTGCCATCCCACTGTCCCATCATCCCACTGTCTCGTCCTGCCATCCCATGATCCCACTATCCCCCCACTGTCCAACCATCCCACTGTCTCGTCCTGCCATCCCATGATCCCACTATCCCATTGTCTACCATCCCACTATCCTGTCCCACCATCCTGTCCCACCATCCCACCAAACCACCATCCCACAATCCCACCATCTCATGATCCCACCGTCCCACCATCCCACCGATCCACTGTCCCACCAACCCACGATCCCATCATCCTACCAATCCACATCCCACCATCCAGCATCCCTTTGTCCCACCATCCCACAATCCCACCATCCCACCGATCCACTGTCCCACCAACCCACGATCCCATCATCCTACCAATCCACATCCCACCATCCAGCATCCCTTTGTCCCACCATCCCACAATCCCACCATCCCACCGATCCACTGTCCCACCAACCCACGATCCCATCATCCTACCAATCCACATCCCACCATCCCACAATCCCACCATCCCATCGTCAACCATCCCACCCTCCCACCATCTCGTCCCACCATTCCATGAGCCCACTATCCCATCGTCCACCATCCCACCCACCCATCATCCCACTATCCCACTGTCCTGTCCCACCATCCCACCAAACCACCCTCGGGGGTGCCATGGGGGTGCCGGGATGGGGGGTGTCACCTGGGCAGACGTCGGTGTTGCAGCTCTGGGTCTGGGAGTGGGGTCCGCGGCATCGCCCCGGGGGGTGCCGGTGGGGCTGGCGGTGGCGCAGGCGGTACCCCCCACCGCAGGGGTCCTGGCAGGGTCCCCAGGGACCCCAAGGGCTCCAGAGGCAGAGATCTACGGGAAAGGGGTGTCACCCACCTCCGTCCCCGCACCCCCAGCCCTCTGCAGCCCCCCTCCTGCCCCCCGGTACCTTGGCAGAGGTGGGGGTCTGGGCAGAGACGCTGCTGCCGCAGCTCAGCCAAGCAGGTGGCCCCATCGCCGGCCCAGGGCAGCCCAGTTTGGGGGTCCAGGCAGGTTCTGTAGCGATGATCCCATCATCCTACCAATCCACATCCCACCATCCCACAATCCCACCATCCCATCGTCAACCATCCCACCCTCCCACCATCTCGTCCCACCATTCCATGAGCCCACTATCCCATCGTCCACCATCCCACCCACCCATCATCCCACTATCCCACTGTCCTGTCCCACCATCCCACCAAACCACCCTCCCACCATCTCATCCCACCATCCCATGGTCCCACCATCCCATGGTCCCACCACCCGTCCCACCGCGGCGTTGCCCACCGTGGCAGGGCTGTGTGTTGCACTCAGCTGTCTCCTCGGTGCCGGTGTCTCCACAGGGCTCCCCCCCAGCGCTCTCCTGGCACTCGCGGTGCCGGGTGGTGTTCCCACCACCGCAGCTTCGGGAGCACGGACCCCAGGGGG
>NW_015091016.1:827930-829361 GCF_001431845.1 Calidris pugnax | reverse complement strand
GGCGGTGGCGCAGGCGGTACCCCCCACCGCAGGGGTCCTGGCAGGGTCCCCAGGGACCCCAAGGGCTCCAGAGGCAGAGATCTACGGGAAAGGGGTGTCACCCACCTCCGTCCCCGCACCCCCAGCCCTCTGCAGCCCCCCTCCTGCCCCCCGGTACCTTGGCAGAGGTGGGGGTCTGGGCAGAGACGCTGCTGCCGCAGCTCAGCCAAGCAGGTGGCCCCATCGCCGGCCCAGGGCAGCCCAGTTTGGGGGTCCAGGCAGGTTCTGTAGCGATGCTGCACCGCGGCCAGGGCCGGGACCCCCACTGCTGTCCCCTCCGCCGGGGTCCCCTCCAGCGGGGTCCCCTCTGTTGGCCACAACTGGCCCAGCTGGGCCAGGGTGCCAGGCTCCAGGGCAGCCAGGGGCAGGCAGGGGCCACAGGGCGTCCACTCCGACCAGGGGGTCAGCGGCAGCAGCCCTGGGGGGGACCCCACTGTCCTGTCCCACCATCCCACCAAACCACCCTCCCACCATCTCATCCCACCATCCCATGGTCCCACCATCCCATGGTCCCACCACCCGTCCCACCGCGGCGTTGCCCACCGTGGCAGGGCTGTGTGTTGCACTCGGCTGTCTCCTCGGTGCCGGTGTCCCCGCAGGGCTCCCCCCCAGTGCTCTCCTGGCACTCGCGGTGCCGGGTGGTGTTCCCACCACCGCAGCTTCGGGAGCACGGACCCCAGGGTGACCAGGACCCATAGGAGGAACACGTCGAGGCCGGGCAGGACAAGGTCCCGTTCCTGCAGGTGCTGCATCGGGGGGACACCGGCATCACCACCCCACGCAGGGGCTCCACCACCATGTGCCCCCACCACAGGACCCCCTGGTTGTGGCACCCACCAGTTGTGGCACCCCAGTTTGGTGACCTGCCCCGACCACAGCTCCCGGCTGCCGTTGGCCATGGGCAACCCACAGCGGCATTCGGCCACGGCCACGCACGCCCCGTCCTGCAGCAGCTGCCCCGGGGGGCACCGGCACCCTGTGGGGGGCAGAGAGAGCGGGGACGCACCCGTGGGTGCTGCGGGTGGTCGGGGTCTGCACTCACCCTGGCAGCCCTCGCTGCTGCACTGCAGGGTCCCGTTCTGGCACACGCTGGGAGGAGACAAGGAGGTGAGCACCCACCAACCCCCGCCCCACAGCCCCCACCTCACGTGTGGGGCTGCCCCCCAACCCCTGCTCACCACTCCTTGCAGCCCAGGAGGACGGTGTCGCCAGCAGCCAGGGTCTGGGGGTCCCCCTGCCCCCCGGGGTGCAGGCAGTCGCACTGGGTGGGGGGCACACAGCCCCCAGCCTGCTCCAGCAGCCCCTGCCGGGATGGGGGGGGGGGTAACAGGGGGGGAGGTGCTGGGCACCCCCCCACCCCCCCCCACCCCCCTTGGGTGCCAGCTGGGCACC
>NW_015091016.1:827284-827814 GCF_001431845.1 Calidris pugnax | reverse complement strand
CGGGTGGACCCAGGACCCCGGTGGGAAGTGGGGGGCTCTGCCGTGGGGATGTGGGGAGCAGGGTGTGGGTGCACTGGTATGGTGTGGGGCTGGGGGGGTGTCATGGCTGCAATGGGGAATGTGGGGCAGGGGGCTGTGCTGTGGGGTGAGGGGCTGTGCTGTGGGGTGGGGTGAGGGACCACGCTATGAGATGAGGGGCTGTGCCATGGGGCAGAAGGCTGTTCTGGAGCAAGGGGCTGTGCTATGGGGCAGGGGGCTGTTCTGCAGGGTGAGAGGCTGTGCTATGGGGTGAGGGGGCTGTGCTATGGGGTGAGGGGCCACGCTATGAGATGAGGGGCTGTGCCATGGGGCAGAGGGCTCTGTTCTGGAGCAAGGGGCTGTGCTATGGGGCAGGGGGCTGTCCCTGTGGAGCGAGGGGCTGTGCTATTGGGATAGTGGGGCTGTGCTATGGGGCAGGGTCCCACAGCGGGGGGCACGTACCTGGCTGGCAGGGTCCCTGCAGACACTGGACGTGGGGCCAGAGGTCGGAG
>NW_015091016.1:825754-826597 GCF_001431845.1 Calidris pugnax | reverse complement strand
GGGCAGGGACCCCATCCAGCCCCCCCCCAACCCACCCCGACACCTTACCTGGGCAGGGGCGCAGATAACACACCCGCGCCTCACGGTGTAGCTCCTGGCTGGCACCATCACCATCACCGTCACCATCACCGGCACCATCACTGTCACCGTCACCGTGGCTGTGGTGACAGGCAGCCTCCCGGGTGGCCAGGCCGGTGCCACAGGAGCGGGAGCAGGGGGTCCAGGCACCCCACACGCAGCCCCCCGACCCTGGGGGGAAGGTGGCTGTCACCCCAAAGCCACCACAGTCCCCTCCGTCCTGCCCCGGGGCAGGAGGATTGGGGGGTCCCTCCCAGGAGGTTTGGGGGGTCCCTCTCAGGCTTGGGTGGGGGGGTTGCAAGGTCCCGGCACCCACCAGGGACACCAGTGACACCCGTGCCCCCCACCCAGGCATGGCTGTGGGGGGGTGCCATGGTGGGGAGGGGGCACTCACCGGCACAGGGGATGTCCTGGCACTGGGTGCCCTCGGGGGTGCAGGTGCTGTGGGTGGGGGGACACGGTGGGTGGGTTTGGGGGTGCAGATCACACACACACCCCCCCCAGCCCCCCGGCTCCCCCCGGCACTGACCATCGCTGGCACTCGCCCTGGGGCCAGCTCTCGCCCAGCTGCCGCTCGCTGCCCCCCTGCAGGCAGAGGGGTGGGCAGGGCCCCCCCGAGCACCCCCGGCTCTCCTCCTGGGGCCCCTCGCACTCGCCGTCCCCCGTCTCTGGGGTGGGGGTCCTGGGGGAGAAAAGAGGGTCACCCACTGTGGGGGGGGAGGCTGCAGGACGTGGGGTCCTGGCTGGCACCCCTGGGGGTCACAG
>NW_015091016.1:825227-825744 GCF_001431845.1 Calidris pugnax | reverse complement strand
GTGCCATGTCCATCCCCTAGGTCCTGTGTCCCCTGGGTTCCGTGTGTGTCCCCCAGATGCCATGTCCATCCCCTTGGGTGCATGTGTGTCCCCTGGGTGCCATGTCCCCTGGGTACCACATCTCCCACATGCCATGCCCCCTGGGTTCTGTGTGTGTCCCCTGGGTGCTGTCCCCCTCCCGCAGCCTCCCCTGGGTACTATGTCCCCTGGGCACCATGTCCATCCCCTGGGTGCCATGTGTGTGTGTGTGTCCCCAAGTGCCACATGCATCCCCTGGGTGCCATGTCCCTGTCCCCAAGTGTCACATGTGTCCTCTGGGTGCCCTGTCCATTCCCTGGGTGCCATGTCCCCCTCCCCAAGTGTTATGTGTGTCCCCTGAGTGCCACATCCATTCCCTGGGTGCCACATCATCCCCCCCCAGGTGCCACATGCATCCCCTGGGTGCCATGTCCCCCCCTTAAGTGCCACACGCACCCCCTGGGTGCCACGTCCATTCCCTGGGTGCTATGTCCCCCTC
>NW_015091016.1:824687-824914 GCF_001431845.1 Calidris pugnax | reverse complement strand
GCCGTGTCACCTGAAGCGGGCCTGCCGTCCCTCCCCGCAGGTGACACTGCAGGGCGCCCAGCGGCTCCAGCGGCTCCATGGGCAGGGTTCGGGGGGGCAGCCCGCGGGGGTGCAGCGCAGACGCCCCCCGGTGCAGGTGCAGTTGGTGCAGGCGTCGATCCGGCGGCTCCCCGGCACCCAGCTCTGCCCCCCCGCGTCCCTGCACTCGCAGCGGCTGGGGGGCACGC
>NW_015091016.1:821837-822985 GCF_001431845.1 Calidris pugnax | reverse complement strand
TCCCGCCCCCCATCCCACTGCTGTGGGGCAGGACCCCCATCTCACCTGCGCAGTGGGGCAGGTTGCAGGGCAGCTGCTGGATGGTGCCCCCCCCGCAGCCCCCCTCCCGGCTGCAGGTCCGGTTGCGGCTCTTGGTGGCCGGAGCCTCGGGGCGGGTGCAGGTCTTGGAGCAGGGGGTCCAGGGGGACCAGGGGCCAAAGGCCTCCTCTTCCTCAGTGCCTGGCCCGGGATGAAGGCCCCCCATGAGACCCCCCCCCCCATCCCAGAGGCCCCCCCAGTTTGGGGGTCCCCAGGTGGTGTTCCTCCCACCACGGCACAGCCCTCACCTGGGGTGGTGGGTCTGAGCTCCAGGGTGGGGACAGCCGTCACTGCACGGGGAGAGAAAAGGGGGTGACACCCCCAAACCCCCCCCCAGACCCCACACCCGGGCAGGAATCAGCCCCCACACTGGGCTGGGGCAGTGGGACCCACAGCCCCGTGGGGCAGAGGAGATGGGGATGGGGAGAGGAAAGGGTCTGTGACCCATGGCAGAGGGGACAGGTATGGGGCTGTGACCCACAGCATGACATGGGGACAGGGCTGGGACCCACAGCAGGGCAGAGGGGATGGGGCTGAGGCTGGGACCCACAGAGAGGGGACAGGGATGTGGCTGGGACCCACAGCAGGACAGAGGGGCTGAGGATGGGCTGTGACCCACAGCACAACATGGAGACAGGGCTGAGACCCACAGCAGGGCAGAGGGGACAGGGCTGAAGCTGGGACCCACGGCAGAGGGGACAGGGATGGGGCTGTGACCCACAGAAGAGGGGCTGTGACCCACCGGGGCAGTCGGGGGTCTGGCAGTACTTGCTGTCGCTGCGGGGTCCCTCACAGTCCCGGCCCCCGTTGGCGGGTGGGGGGCTGGTGCAGCCCCGCCATCGGGTCATCACCCCCAGCCCCCCACAAGTGGGGGAACAGGGGCTCCAGGGGCCCCAGGGCCCGAACCCCCCGTCCCGCCGGCACCCCGGCTCCGAGCAGCGCAGGCGGCCGTGCAGGCAGGTGCTGGGGTGGGGGGCAGCCGTCAGGGCCGTGGGGCGAGGGTTGGGGGCTGGGGAAGGGCAGTGGGGGGACGGGGGGTGGGGAAGGGCAGTGGGGCAATAGGGAAGGGG
>NW_015091016.1:817994-821064 GCF_001431845.1 Calidris pugnax | reverse complement strand
GGGGTGGGGTGCAGCACCCTTGGGTGCCGGGTCTCACCCGGAGGCAGGCGCCGCGGTGCAGGTAAGTGCCGGGGGGGCAGTGACAGCCCTCGGGGCAGCCCCCCCAGACGCAGCCCACCCGCCCGGCCACGTGGGCGCAGCTGTAGGGGCACCCCTCGTCCCGCTGGCACTCGCGGTACAGCCGCCCCGCCGGGCACCCCGCCTCTGCGCCAACACCCCCCGCACCCCAATCAGCACCCGGGGCTGTGGGGCAGCCTATGGGGCAGGGCTGCCCCACAGCCAGCCTCTGGGGCAGCCCCGGGGCGGAGGTAGAGGGCAGGGCTGCCCCATAGCAGAGGTGTGGGGAAGGGGCTGTGGGGAAGGGGTATGGGGCAGGACTAAGGGATAGGCCTATAGGGCAGGGCTATGGGGCAGGACTAAGGGATAAGGCTATAGAGCAAGGATGTGGGGCAGGGCTATGGGGCAGGACTAAGGGATAGGGCTATGGGGCAGGGCTAAGGAATAGGGCTATGGGGCAGGGCTATGGGGCAGGGCAGTGGGTCAGGGCAATGAAGTGGGGCAATAGGGCAGGACTAAGAGATAGGGCTATGGGGTAGGGCAGGACCAAGGGATAGGGCTATATAGGGCAGGGCAGTGGGGCTGGTTATGGGACAGGGCTGGGGGACAGGGCAATGGGACAGGGCTAAGGAATAGGGCTGTGGGGCAGGGCTGTGGGGCTGGGCTATGGGGCAGGACTGAGGGACAGGGATATAGGACAGGGCTAAGGAATAGGGCTATAGGGCTATAGGGCTATGGGGCAGCGCTATGGGGCAGGGCCGGGACTCACCCCGGCACACCTGGGTGTTGCACATCTGGCTCTGCAGGGCCAGCCCCGGGCACGGGGGGTGGTGGCACCGCCGCCGGCGCAGCCGCTCGCCCCCACCGCAGGACACGCCGCAGGGCCCCCACGGCGACCACGCGCCCCACGGCTCCTCTGCGGGCACGGGAGGGCACCGTGGGGCAGCACGGAGCCGGGGCAGGGGGGGCCTCGGCCTCGCCGGGGGCTTTAGCCGGGGCTGCACCGGTGCCAACACCACCCCAAACCCAGAACCCCCGGGAAACTGCCCCGAGGGGGGGGTCTGCTGTGCCCACTGTGTCACCCCACAGCATGGCACCCACCCTGGGGGCACCCGCTCCATGGACACCCAGCCCCAAGGACACCCACCCCCGGAGACACCCACCTTGAAGACACCCAGCTCCAAGGAGAGCCATCATAGGGACACCCACCCCAGGGACACCCACCTTGAGGGCACCCCACTCCATGGACACCCAACCCCAAGGACACCCACCCCAGCGGACGCCCACCTTGAGGACACCCAACTCCAAGGAGAGCCATCATGGGGGCACCCACCTCAGGGACACCCACCCTGGAGGGACCCAACCCCATGTAGAGCCATCACGGGGACACCCAACTTGAGGGCACCCACCTTGAGGGCATCCACTCCATGGACACCCAGCCCCAAGGACACCCACCCGGGGAACACTCACCTTGAGGACGCCCAACCCCAAGAAGAGCCATCATGGGGACACCAACCCCAAGGGACACCCACCTTGAGGGCACCCACTCCGTGGACACCCAGCCCCAAGGACACCCACCCCAGGGGACACCCGCTTTGAAGACACCCAACCCAAGGAGAGCCATCATGGGGGCACCCAACCCTGAGGACAGCCACCTTGAGGACATCCAACCCCAAGGAGAGCCATCATGGGGGACCCACCTCAGGGACACCCACCCTGGAGGGACCCAACCCCATGTAGAGCCATCATGGGGACACCCACCTCCGGGGACACCCACCTAGGGCAGGGCTATGGGGCAGGACTAAGGGATAAGGCTATAGAGTAGGGCTATAGGGCAGGGCTATGGGGCAGGACTAAGGGATAGGGCTATAGGGCAGGGCTATGGGGCAGAGCAGTGGGGCCAGGGCAATGAAGTGGGGTAATAGGGCAGGACTAAGAGATAGGGCTATGGGGCATGGCTATTGAGTGGGGCAGTGGGGCAGGACTCAGGGATAGGGTTATAGGGCAGGGCTATGGGGCAGGGGGCACCCACCTCAGGGACACCCACCCTGGAGGGACCCAACCCCATGTAGAGCCATCACGGGGACACCCAACTTGAGGGCACCCACCTTGAGGGCATCCACTCCATGGACACCCAGCCCCAAGGACACCCACCCGGGGAACACTCACCTTGAGGACGCCCAACCCCAAGAAGAGCCATCATGGGGACACCAACCCCAAGGGACACCCACCTTGAGGGCACCCACTCCGTGGACACCCAGCCCCAAGGACACCCACCCCAGGGGACACCCGCTTTGAAGACACCCAACCCAAGGAGAGCCATCATGGGGGCACCCAACCCTGAGGACAGCCACCTTGAGGACATCCAACCCCAAGGAGAGCCATCATGGGGGACCCACCTCAGGGACACCCACCCTGGAGGGACCCAACCCCATGTAGAGCCATCACGGGGACACCCAACTTGAGGGCACCCACCTTGAGGGCATCCACTCCATGGACACCCAGCCCCAAGGACACCCACCCCCGGAGACACCCACCTTGAAGACACCCAGCTCCAAGGAGAGCCATCATAGGGACACCCACCCCAGGGACACCCACCTTGAGGGCACCCCACTCCATGGACACCCAACCCCAAGGACACCCACCCAGGGGACACCCACCCCCAAGGACAGCCATCATGGGGACACCCAACCCCAAGGAGACCCATCATAGAGACGCCCACCCCGGCAGCACCCACCCTGGGGGCACCCACACACGAGTGATGGACCTCTCATGGGCACCCCAGGACCCCCCACCCAACCCCAGCCCCACCACGGCCGGTACCTGGGCAGGGTTCGGTGCCACACACCATCACCCCGGCGGTGCAGGTGCTGCAAGAGATGGGGGGGCAGGTCAGTGTGGGTGGTGGGACCCTGGTGGGGACCCCCGGGTGGCACCGGGGTGACCTCAGCCCCACCAGTTGTTGCAGGCGTCGATGGCGGTGGTGTCCCCGGGCTGGTAGAGGTGGCCCCGG
>NW_015091016.1:806109-808767 GCF_001431845.1 Calidris pugnax | reverse complement strand
GAGGGGGGGGTCTGCTGTGCCCACTGTGTCACCCCACAGCACGGCACCCACCCTGGGGGCACCCGCTCCATGGACACCCAGCCCCAAGGACACCCAGCCCCGGAGACACCCACCTTGAAGACACCCAGCTCCAAGGAGAGCCATCATAGGGACACCCACCCCAGGGACACCCACCTTGAGGGCACCCCACTCCATGGACACCCAACCCCAAGGACACCCACCCCAGCGGACGCCCACCTTGAGGACACCCAACTCCAAGGAGAGCCATCATGGGGGCACCCACCTCAGGGACACCCACCCTGGAGGGACCCAACCCCATGTAGAGCCATCACGGGGACACCCAACTTGAGGGCACCCACCTTGAGGGCATCCACTCCATGGACACCCAGCCCCAAGGACACCCACCCGGGGAACACTCACCTTGAGGACGCCCAACCCCAAGAAGAGCCATCATGGGGACACCAACCCCAAGGGACACCCACCTTGAGGGCACCCACTCCGTGGACACCCAGCCCCAAGGACACCCACCCCAGGGGACACCCGCTTTGAAGACACCCAACCCAAGGAGAGCCATCATGGGGGCACCCAACCCTGAGGACAGCCACCTTGAGGACATCCAACCCCAAGGAGAGCCATCATGGGGGACCCACCTCAGGGACACCCACCCTGGAGGGACCCAACCCCATGTAGAGCCATCATGGGGACACCCACCTCCGGGGACACCCACCTTGAGGGCACCCACTCCATGGACACCCAACCCCAAAGACACCCACTTTGAGGGCACCCACTCCATGGACACCCAACCCCAAGGACACCCACCCAGGGGACACCCACCCCCAAGGACAGCCATCATGGGGACACCCAACCCCAAGGAGACCCATCATAGAGACGCCCACCCCGGCAGCACCCACCCTGGGGGCACCCACACACGAGTGATGGACCTCTCATGGGCACCCCAGGACCCCCCACCCAACCCCAGCCCCACCACGGCCGGTACCTGGGCAGGGTTCGGTGCCACACACCATCACCCCGGCGGTGCAGGTGCTGCAAGAGATGGGGGGGCAGGTCAGTGTGGGTGGTGGGACCCTGGTGGGGACCCCCGGGTGGCACCGGGGTGACCTCAGCCCCACCAGTTGTTGCAGGCGTCGATGGCGGTGGTGTCCCCGGGCTGGTAGAGGTGGCCCCGGTAGTGGCAGGGGCAGCGGTGGGGTGGCACGCAGGTCTGGTTGTGCAGCAGGAGCCCGGGCGGGCAGGCGCAGCCGTCGTGGCACAGCGCGGCACACTCCACACCCGCCCCCAGGTCCTGGCACAGCCGCGGGCACGGACCCCCACCGCCACGGCACTCCTCCGCCGTCCGGTAAACCATGTCCGCCGGGCACCGCGCTGCAAGGAGAGAGGGCAAAGGGGGTGGGCATCGGCCACCACCAGTGATGCTGGTGACCAGGACTGGGCATTGGCCACCACCAGCGCTGCTGGGCACTGGGACTGGGCATTGACCACCCTGGCACCGCTGGGCACCAGGACATCAGCCACCACCGGTGATGCCAGTCACCGGGCCTGGGCATTGGCCACCGTGGCACTGCTGGGCACCAGGACTGGGCATTGGCCACCACCGGTGACCCTGGGCACCAGGAGTGAGCACTGGCCACCACCACCACTGCTGGGCACTGGGACTGGGCATTGGTCACCACTGGTGGCTGCCAGTCACCGGGACTGGGCATTGGCCACCACCAGTGCTACTGGTCACCGGGACTGGGCATTGTCCACCACCAGCGCTACTGGGCCACTGTTCCTGGCACCGAGCACCCACCTCGGCAGGGCTGGGTGTTGCAGTCCCGTGTCTGGAGGCGGGGGCCGGTGCAGTTGCCCCCCCCCGGTGCCCGGCTGGCACAGTCCCGGTGCCGGCGCTGCTCGCCGGAGCCGCAGGGTGCGGAGCACTCGCCCCACGGCGTCCAGGGGCTCCAGCCGGGGCTGGGCTCTGCTGGGGACAGATGGACACGTGGCACTCAGGGGGGCCACCGTGGCAGCAGGACCCCCAGGATGGCCCCCACCACCACCGGGGCCACCACAGGGCTGGGTGGGCACCTACCGGTGCCGCAGGGCTGGTGGCACTCCCGCACCTCCCGGGACGCCCCGGTGCAGGGGGCTCCGCCGGTGGCTGCCGCGGGGTTGGAGGGCGACCTGCGAGAAGGTGCCACATGGACCACCTCATCCGTGGGGCACCGCGTGGCACCGTGGGGCAGGGACCCCCTCCCCAGCCCCACACCTGAACCTCTCCTGCGTCCCCGCGCCGCAGCCGCCGTCGCAGTGGGTCCAGGGTGACCAGGAGGACCAGCCGCAGTCGGTGGCACAAGCCACGTCCTGGCACGTCACCCTCCCGTCCCGGCACACGCTGGGGACGGGCACCGGGGTCAGTCACGAGGAGGGGGGGGGGGGGGGGGGGGGGGGTCGCGGTGTCGGTGCTCACCACCGCCGGCAGCCCCACATGAAGTCCTGGCCAGGGGGCCGCTGTCCCCCAGGGAGGTGGCACCGGCACCCGCTGGCGTTGACGCAGCCGCCGTCCTGCAGGTAGAGCCCCGGCGGGCACCGGCACCCTGCCCGGGGGGTGCCATCAGCACCGGCAGCACCGGCACCCCCCCCCCGCCCCCCCACCCCCCC
>NW_015091016.1:804449-805614 GCF_001431845.1 Calidris pugnax | reverse complement strand
TGCTGGGTGCTGTGGGGCCAGGTCTGCTGTGGGGTTAGGGGTCCCCAGACCACCCCTGTTCCCCCTGGAGGGTCCCCCCGGGGGGGTCCATACCTGGGGGGTCCCCGCAGGGCTGCAGGTTGCAGGGCTGGACCTGGAGGGTGCCCCCCGGGCAGGGCTGCCCCCCATTTTTGGGGGGAGGGTCGCTGCAGCTCCGCACACGGCTCCGCACGCCCCCCCCACACTCGACGTCGCAGGGGGACCAGGACCCCCAGGCTGCCCAGCCACCGGGCACTGCGGGGACAACGGGGGGGGTGGCCCCCAGCCCATGGGGGTGGCCGCAATCCATGATGGTCCCCAGCCCATAATGGGGGTCCCCAGCCCATGGTGGTCCCAGACTGTGATGGTGGCCCCCAGCCCATGGTGGTGGTCCCAGCCCATGGTGGTCCCCAGCACATAATTGGGGTCCCCAGCCCATGACAGGGGTCCCAGCCCATGGTGGTCCCAGACTGTGATGGTGGCCCCCAGCCCATGGTGGTGGTCCCAGCCCATGGTGGTCCCCAGCACATAATTGGGGTCCCCAGCCCATGACAGGGGTCCCAGCCCATGGTGGTCCCAGACTGTGATGGTGGCCCCCAGCCCATGGTGGTGGTCCCAGCCCATGGTGGTCCCCAGCACATAATTGGGGTCCCCAGCCCATGACAGGGGTCCCAGCCCATGGTGGTCCCAGACTGTGATGGTGGCTCCCAGCCCATGATGGGGGTCCCCAGCCCATGGTGGTGGCCCCCAGCCCATGGTGGTCCCCAGCCCATGGTGGTGGCCCCCAGCCCATGGTGGTTCCAGCCCATGGTGGTCCCAGACTCTGATGGTGGCCCCCAGCCCATGGTGGTGGTCCAATCCATGATGGTCCCCAGCCCATGGTGGCCCCCAGCCCATGGTGGTGGTCCCAATCCATGATGGTCCCCAGCCCATGGTGGTCCCCAGGCTATAATGGGGGTCCCAGCCCGTGATGGTGGTCCCAGCCCCGGTACCTGGGCAGGCGCGGAGGAAGCAGGCGCGGGTGTCAAGGTGGGGGTGGGTGCAGCCCCCCCCGGGCAGGCCCCCCCGCAGCAGGACCCGCCGGCGCAGGGAGACCCCCAGCCCGCAGGAGCGGCTGCAGGGACCCCAGCCCCCCCAGGGGGACAGG
>NW_015091016.1:803907-804208 GCF_001431845.1 Calidris pugnax | reverse complement strand
GAGAAGCAGAGATGGGGGGGTCAGGGCTGCTCCGGGGGGAGCCCCACGCTCCGGGCATCCCTGGCCCCCACTCTTGGACCCCCCAACCTTGGTGCCCCCCAGCCTTGATCCTGGCCCAGTGCCCCCCACTTGGTGCCCCCCAGACCCAATACCCTCTAAACCTCAGTGCTCACCCAAACCCAGTGCCCCCCACCCTCCAGACCCCAGAGCCCCCCAACCCAGTGCCCCCCCAGCCCTAAACCCAGCGCCCCAGGATCCCCCTCACCTGGGGGGGCTGGGGGGGTGACTCCCGTCAGAGCCA
>NW_015091016.1:802842-803601 GCF_001431845.1 Calidris pugnax | reverse complement strand
CCGCAGTCATGGGGTGTCACCTTGCCCCAGTGCCCCCCCCCCAGCGGTCACCTCTCCGTCGCGGTGCCAGCGGGTGCCGTCGGCGCTGAACTCCAGCAGGATGGTGGGGACCACGGCGTGGGATCCGGGCACCGCCAGCCCTGCCCGGGGACACCCGTGTGTGTCACGGCCACTGCAGCCACCACCTCCACCACTGCCACCTACACCATCACCACCACCACCTCTACCACCACTACTACCACATCCACCACCACGTCTATCACCTCCGCCACAACCACTTCCACCACTGCCATCATCACCACCACCTCCATTGCCACCTCAACCACTGCCACCATCTCCACCATCAGCTCCATAACCACTTCCACCACCTCCATTGCCACCTCCACCACCACCACCACCTCCATTGCCACCTCAACCACTGCCACCATCTCCACCATCAGCTCCATAACCACTTCCACCACCTCCCCCCCACCCACTGCCACCACCTCCCCCACCAGCTCCATAACCCCCTCCACCACCTCCATTGCCACCTCCACCACCACCACCACCTCCATTGCCACCTCAACCACTGCCACCATCTCCACCATCAGCTCCATAACCACTTCCACCACCTCCATTGCCACCTCCACCACCACCACCACCTCCATTGCCACCTCAACCACTGCCACCATCTCCACCATCAGCTCCATAACCACTTCCACCACCTCCATTGCCACCTCCACCACCACCACCACCTCCATTGCCCCCCCCACGACCGCA
>NW_015091016.1:802366-802623 GCF_001431845.1 Calidris pugnax | reverse complement strand
CCCCCGCAGCAGTGCCAGACGAGCACCTACCAGTGACATTGGTGGGCTCCAGCAGGTCCAGCTGCAGGAAGGGGGGGTCGGAGCGCAGCCCCCCATGGGTCTCATCGGGGGGCAGGGTGGCAATGCCCAGCGGGCGGTAGCAGGCGTCTGCCGGAACGGGGTGGGGGGCACAGGGTTGGGGTGGGGGGACACAGCCCCCCTTCCCCTGCTGCTTGCACCCTGCCCACCTCACGGGGAGCAGGGGGGGGTTCTTACCA
>NW_015091016.1:799043-800232 GCF_001431845.1 Calidris pugnax | reverse complement strand
CACCCCCCCGGCTGCCGTCCCCCCCCTCCACTCACGGCAGTAGAGCTCGTCCTCGCCCTGGGGACAGTCAGTGACACCGTCGCAGACCCTGGACACGTTGAGGCACACGCTGCCATCGGCACAGGCAAAGTGTCCCGGGCAGGGGGGGACGGCGGTGGAACCTGCAGGGGAGCGACAGGGCAGCGTTGGGGGGACACACACCCCCCAGAGCATCCCAGCGTGACACCAGGGGGACCTCACTGAGAGCATCCCACCAGGATGGGTGTCACCAGGGGAACCCCCAAGAGCATCCCACCAGGATGGGTGTCACCAGGGAAGGGGACACCAGGGGAAGCCTGGAACGCATCCCACTGGGGAGGGGGACACCAAAGAGACCTCCTTGAGAGCATCCCACCATGACAGGTGTCACTGGTGAGGGGGACACCGAGGGGAACCTCCAAGAGCATCCCACTGTGATGGGTGTCACTGGGGATGGGATCACTGGGGGCAACACATCCCACTGCCCCAGATGTCACTGAGGAGGGGGACACCCAGTGGACCTCCCAAGAGCATCCCACCGTGATGGGTGCCACGAGGAAGAGGACACCAGGGGAAGCCCTGAGAGCATCCCACTGGGGAGGGGGACACCAGGGGAACCCCCAAGAGCATCCCACCAGGATGGATGTCACTGGGGAGGGGGAGACTGGTGGGAACCCCCAAGAGGATCCCACCACGATGGGTATCACCAGGAAAGGGGACACCAAGAGAACCCCAGAGAGTGTCCCACCACGCCAGGTGCCACCAGGGAGGGGGACGCCGTTGGGGACAACCTAAGAGCATCCCCCGGCACCGGTGGGGACTCACCGCAGTGGTCGTTGCTCTCGTCGGAGTGGTCGCGGCAGTGGGGGACGCCGTCGCAGAGGTGGCCGTAGGGGACGCAGCCGGTGCCGCGGGCGCAGGGGAAGTGGCCGGGGGGGCAACCGTCCCCACAGCCCAGCTCGTCGCTGCCATCGGGGCAGTCGGCCTCGCCGTCGCAGAGCCAGCCCCGCGGCACGCACTCCCCGCTCCCGCAAGCCACGGCGGAGGGGTGGCACCCCGGTGCTGGGGGGGGACAACAACAGGTCACCGCGGGGGTCCCCATCGCAGCCGGGCTGTGGGTCAGGGCTGCGCGGGGGCCACGGGGCCGGCACCCCCTCACCTGCCGAGGCGT
>NW_015091016.1:795865-799033 GCF_001431845.1 Calidris pugnax | reverse complement strand
GGGGGCGGAGGGCCTGCCCATTTGGGGGGGGGGAAGGTGGTCCTGAGCCCCCCGGCCCCTCACCTGGGCAGAAGGCCTCGTCGGTGCCGTTGGCGCAGTGGGGGTGGCCGTCGCAGAGGGTGGCCGGGGGCAAGCAGCGGGCGTCGTGGGGGCACTGGAAGTGGCCAGGGGGGCAGAGGCAGCCCCGCTCATCGCTGGAGTCGCCGCAGTCGTCGCGGCCGTCGCAGCGCCGAGGGTACGGCACGCACCGGCCCACCGCGCAGCGGAACTCGCCCGCCCCACAGCTCGGGCTGCAGCCTGAGGAGGCGGCCGTCAGAAAGCCCCTGCCATGGGGCACAGACCCCCAGGGACCCCCACCGTGGGGCACAGACCCCCAAGGACTGGGGGCTCAAACCCTCCCACTGTGGGGCACAGACCCCAAGGACAGGGGGCTCGGGGAGCCTTGCCATGGGGCATAGACCCCCGGGATGAAGGGGCTCAGAGACTGCCACTGTGGGGCACAGACCCCCAGGGACCCCCGCCGTGGGGCACAGACCCCAAAGAAGAGGGGGCTCCAGGCCCCTTACCATGGGGCACATAACCCCGCTGGGGTTGGGGGCTCAGACCCCCTTGATGCAGGGCACAGCCCTCCTTGCCATGGGGCACAGCCCACAGCTGCACCCCACTGCTCTGAGACTCAGGACCCCCAATGCCCCTCACTACCCCAGGACCCCCAGGGGAAGCTGTGGGGCAGCCGTGGGGCAGCCGTGGGGCTACTCACCTGCCTCGTCCGAGTGGTCAGCAAACCCGCAGTCCAGCTCCCCGTCGCAGACCCGTTCCGGGGGGAGGCAGCGGCCGCTGGTGCAGCTGAATTCGGGGGGGACGCAGGCGGTTGGGGGGCAGCCCCCCTCGTCGGAGCCGTCGGGGCAGTCGGGGACGCCGTCGCAGCGGGCGCCCCACTCCAGGCACTGCCCCTGGGCGCAGCGGGGCTGGTGTGGGGCGCAGGGGGACGGGGGGCAGAGCTCGTCGGAGCCGTCGGGACAATCCTCCTCGTTGTCGCAGAGCCAGGCCCCCGGCACGCAGCGCCCGTCAGCGCGGCAGGAGAACTCCCCGGCAGCACAGCCCGGCCGGGACGGGCAGGGGGACGGGGAGGGTGGGCACTGCCACCCCCCTGCCACGCACGTGCTGTGGGGACGGACGGTCACGGCTCAGCACCGAGAGGCTTCCCGCTGGCACGGGGTCACCAGCCCGGTGGGTGCCAAGTGGCCATGCTGGGCCAGTGGGTGCCAGATGGCTTTGCCATCCCAGTGGTTACCAGATGGCTTTGCCATCCTGGAGGGTGCTGGATGGCCATGGCATCTTGGTGGCTACCACATGGCTTTGCCGGCACGGTGGGTGCTGGATGACCTTGCCATCCTGGTGGCTACCAGATGGCATTGTCAACATGGTGGGTCCTGGATGGCCGTGCCATCGCAGTGGGTGCCAGATGGCTGTGCCATCCCGGTAGGTGCCAGATGGCCACACTGGCCCAGTGGCTACCAGATGGCTGGGCCACCCTGATGGGTGCCCGATGGCTTTGCCAGCCCAGTGGGTGCCGGATGGCCACGCTGGCCCAGTGGCTACCAGACGGCCATGCCGGGACTCACCAGTTCCTGCAGCCCTGCTGCACCGTGGCGCCGGCCGGGAAGGCGAATCCGTCCCAGAAACACGGACACTCGGCTGGATCCACGCAGCCGCCATCTGCCAGCGGGGAGGGGAGGAGGCCTCAGCCCCACAGCAGCCCCACAGCGGCCCCACACCACCCCATGGCAGCCCCATTCCAGCCCCACACTATCCCCACACCAGCCCTACTCCAGCCCCATTCCAGTCCCAACACCAGCCCCATTCCAGCCCCACACCATCCCTACTCCATCCCCACTCCAGCCCCATTCCAGCCCCACACCAGCCCCACACCATCCCTACTCCATCCCCATTCCAGCCCCACACCATCCCCATTTTAGCCCCACACCAGCCCCACGCCAC
This sequence comes from Calidris pugnax, assembly GCF_001431845.1. Lineage (NCBI taxonomy): Eukaryota > Metazoa > Chordata > Aves > Charadriiformes > Scolopacidae > Calidris > Calidris pugnax. Next base: position 797,032 of record NW_015091016.1, on the reverse strand, counting down.
CCCACTGCTCACCGTGCAGGACCCTCCCCGGGGGGCAGAAGCAGCCCTCCAGGCAGGCCAGGCCCTGGCAGTGCTCGGGGGGGTCCCGGCCGAGGTCTCGGCAAGTTGGGGGGCAGGGGGGGCCGCAGGCGCTGTACTCCAGCCCCCGGTCACACTGCAAGGCTGGGGAGGGGGTGTCAGGCAGGGCAGGGCAGGGGGACCCTGACCCACAGCCATGGGGTGCTGCTCCTTGCCCCTGGATCCCAGCCCCATGGGATGGGGATGGGGATTGGGATGGGGATGGGAAGGGGATGAGGATGAGGATGGGGATTGGGGCAGGGATGGGGATGGGATGAGATGGGGATTGGGATTGGGATTGGGATTGGGATGGGGATTGGGATGCGATGTGATGGGATTGGGATGGGAAGGGGATGAGGATGGAGATGGGATGGGATGGGGATGCGATGGGATGGGATGGGAAGGGAAGGGGATAAGGATGGAGATAGGGATGGGATGGGGACAGGCACAGAGATGGCGACTCACGGCACAGCTCCTGGCTCCTCCAGCGGATGTGGATGCCGCGCCGGCCACATTCCTCGGCGTAGGTGGCGATGGCCGTGCAGAGGCACTCGCAGTCCCCCCCGGAGTCACAGCTGGGGGCAGAGCGCGGCGGGCGGGGGTGGTGGGACCCCTGCCATACTCGGGACCCCCCCGCCCGCCGCCGGCGCTGCCCCTTACCCGCAGGCATCGAAGATGCACCAGTCGTAGAAGCGCTGGGACGGCACCGCGTCGTGGCACGGGGCGAAGAGCCGCTGCTGGAGGACGCTGCAGCGCCTGCGCGCCCACGTCGCCCGGTGGGGACTCTCCTGGGGGGGCCGGTGGCACCGTCAGATGCCATCCCTCGGTGGGCACCGGGGCTCGCCCCCTCGTCTGCCCCCCGCCACCCCATCCCCGTCCGTACGGTGCAGGGGTGCTGCGCCTCGGCGCCGTCCACCTCGGGGCAGAGGAGGCTGAGGCGCCAGGAGTTGCCGAAGAGGTCGGGGGTGGGCTCCAGGACCCCTTGGCGGCTGGTGAAATCGTTCTCGGCGTCGCCGTCGAAGTTGCCGCAGAGCCCGGCCACGCGGCCCCGGTGCCGCGGCTCCAGCCGGACGTACACCCGCGTGCCTGGGAACGGCACGGCACGGCGCT
>NW_015091016.1:793355-794953 GCF_001431845.1 Calidris pugnax | reverse complement strand
CAGTGCTCGGGGGGGTCCCGGCCGAGGTCTCGGCAAGTTGGGGGGCAGGGGGGGCCGCAGGCGCTGTACTCCAGCCCCCGGTCACACTGCAAGGCTGGGGAGGGGGTGTCAGGCAGGGCAGGGCAGGGGGACCCTGACCCACAGCCATGGGGTGCTGCTCCTTGCCCCTGGATCCCAGCCCCATGGGATGGGGATGGGGATTGGGATGGGGATGGGAAGGGGATGAGGATGAGGATGGGGATTGGAATGGGGATGGGGATGGGATGAGATGGGGATTGGGATTGGGATTGGGATGCGGATGGGGATGGGGATTGGGATTGGCATTGGGATGGGAAGGGGATGAGGATGGAGATGGGGATGGGATGGGGATTGGGATTGGGATTGGGATGCGGATGGGGATGGGGATTGGGATTGGCATTGGGATGGGAAGGGGATGAGGATGGAGATGGGATGGGATGGGGATGCGATGGGATGGGATGGGATGGGAAGGGAAGGGGATAAGGATGGAGATGGGGATGGGATGGGGACAGGCACAGAGATGGCGACTCACGGCACAGCTCCTGGCTCCTCCAGCGGATGTGGATAAGGGGATGAGGATGGAGATGGGGATGGGGATTGGGATTGGGATTGGGATTGGGATGGGGATTGGGATGCGATGTGATGGGATTGGGATGGGAAGGGGATGAGGATGGAGATGGGATGGGATGGGGATGCGATGGGATGGGATGGGAAGGGAAGGGGATAAGGATGGAGATGGGGATGGGATGGGGACAGGCACAGAGATGGCGACTCACGGCACAGCTCCTGGCTCCTCCAGCGGATGTGGATGCCGCGCCGGCCACATTCCTCGGCGTAGGTGGCGATGGCCGTGCAGAGGCACTCGCAGTCCCCCCCGGAGTCACAGCTGGGGGCAGAGCGCGGCGGGCGGGGGTGGTGGGACCCCTGCCATACTCGGGACCCCCCCGCCCGCCGCCGGCGCTGCCCCTTACCCGCAGGCATCGAAGATGCACCAGTCGTAGAAGCGCTGGGACGGCACCGCGTCGTGGCACGGGGCGAAGAGCCGCTGCTGGAGGACGCTGCAGCGCCTGCGCGCCCACGTCGCCCGGTGGGGACTCTCCTGGGGGGGCCGGTGGCACCGTCAGATGCCATCCCTCGGTGGGCACCGGGGCTCGCCCCCTCGTCTGCCCCCCGCCACCCCATCCCCGTCCGTACGGTGCAGGGGTGCTGCGCCTCGGCGCCGTCCACCTCGGGGCAGAGGAGGCTGAGGCGCCAGGAGTTGCCGAAGAGGTCGGGGGTGGGCTCCAGGACCCCTTGGCGGCTGGTGAAATCGTTCTCGGCGTCGCCGTCGAAGTTGCCGCAGAGCCCGGCCACGCGGCCCCGGTGCCGCGGCTCCAGCCGGACGTACACCCGCGTGCCTGGGAACGGCACGGCACGGCGCTTGGCACCCGTGGCCACCGTGGCCACCAGGACCCCCCCCTCCCTGCCTCTGATGGGTCTCACCTCCATCCCAGAGCACCGCCAGCCCCAGGCGGGAGAGGAGGAGGAGGAAGAGGCCGGCGCGCTCCAGCGTCAGCCCGGTCCCACTGTAGACTTTGGGG
>NW_015091016.1:785580-793345 GCF_001431845.1 Calidris pugnax | reverse complement strand
CTGTCCCCCCCCACACGGCTCGTCTGCGGGGACAGACGTGGGGGTGTCACCCATGGGGTGTGTGTGCTGCCGGCACCCACAGCACCCGGCGCTTCCTGCTGTCCCCTGGCATGTGGTGGCAGCATCCTCATGCCATCCCATCCCATCCCCATCCCATCTCCATTTCCATACCATCACCATCACATCTCATCACCATTCCAACTCCATCCCCATCCCATCCCCATCCCAATCCCCATCTCATCCCCATCCCATCTGATCTCAATCCCCATCCCCATCCCATCTCCTTCCCATCCCATCCCCATCACATCCCAATCCCCATCTCATCCCCATCCAAGCCCCTTCCCATCCTATCTCCATTCCCATCCCATCACCATCACATCCCATTGCCATTCCAACTCCACCTCCATCCCATCCCATCCCCATCCCAACCCCCATTTCACCCCCATCCCATCTGATCTCCATCCCCATCCCATCCCTTTCCCATCCCATCTCCTCCCCATCCCCATCCCACCTCTCCCCTCACCGCAGAAGCTCTGGTTCCTCCAGGAGAGCTGGGCTCCCTCGCGGGCGCACTCCCGAGCGTAGGCAGCGAGCGCGGGGCACAGGCAGCGCTGCCCGCCCCGGCAGGAGCAGGCGTCGTGCAGGCAGAGCTGCAGGAAGGGCTCCGGCTCCACCGCCCGGTGGCACGGCTGGGGGCAGGAGGGACATGTTGGGAGGTGGCACTGGCGTTTGCTTGGCAAGTCTGATGGGCACCGGGGTCTGGGCTCTGGGCACTACGCACTGGTCACCAGGCACCGGCCACCAGGAACTGGTCATTGGGCACCAGGAACCAATCACTGGTCACTGGCCACCAGGCACTGGTCACTGGGCACTGGTTACTGGCCACTGGTCACTGGGCACCAGCCACTGGTCATTGGGCACCAGGCACTGGTCACTGGGCACCAGGCAATGGGCACTGGGCACCAGGAACCAAGCACTGGTCACTGGCCACCGGGCACCAGGCACTGTTCGCTGGGCACCATGCCCCAGTCAATGGACAACCAGGTGTTGCAGTCCCGGACGATGGTGTCATTGGGCCGGTAGAGCCGCCCACCGTGGTGGCAAGGACACTCCTCTGGGGACACACAGTGCCCATCCTGCCGGCACAAGACCCCCCTGGAATGAGCAGGGGCTGGGGGGCAATGGGGGCTGCCGGCCCTCTTGGGGCATGGGGGGCTCTGGGCAGGCACCAGCAGGGGGGCTGGGACCCCCCCGGGACCCTCACCAGTCCCCCACACGCACCTCTGTGATGCCACATGTCCCCTGCGCCCCCAGTTCCTGGTCCCCAGCCTCCCAGGTCCCCTCAGCCCCCAATCCCCAGCTGCCCCAGCTCTCCAGCCCCCCATGCCCAGCCACTGACCCCCCAAGAGCCCCCCCGGGGAGGGGGTGACCCACCAGGAAGAGGGTGCCAGGGGGGCAGACGCAGCCATCGGCGATGCCGGTGCAGGTGCCGTTGGGCTCGGCGCTGTCACAGCGGCGCAGGCAGGACCCCGGGGCATGAACCAGCCCCCCAGGGCAGAGGGCAGCCACGGGGCAGGGGGCTTCGGAGCAGCGCCAGGAACCACCAGCACAGACACTGTGGGGAGGGGGGCGGTGAGGGCAGCCCCCCACCACCCCCTGGCATGGGGAGTCCCTCACCCAGCCGGCCCCATGCTGGGGTCCCCGCATTCCAAGTGCTAATCTCATGCAAACCAAATCCTTAACCCCATCCTCATCCTCATCCCACCCCATCCCATCCCCATATCCCTATCCCCATATCTCCATCCCCATATCCCCATCCCATCCCCATATCCCCATCCCATCCCCATCTCCATCTCCATGCCATCTCCATCTCCATCTCCATCTCCATCTCCATCTCCATCTCCATCTCCATCCCATCTCCATCTCCATCCCCATCTCCATCCCCATCCCCACTCCATCTCCATTCCCATCCCATCTCCATCCCCACCCCATGATGTGCTCTCCATGGGTGTCACCGTCGCCCCGTGGCAGGGACATTCAATGAAAGCCACCTATCCCGCGGTGCCATCCCAAACGGGCCGTAGGGGGATTTCATCAGATGCCTCCCGCCATCGCCGTGTCCCGTGACACTGGACCAGTCCCCTTGGCTCTTCCTGGCCCCTGCCACCCCCCCGTGTCCCCTGCCCTGTCCCTGCCACCCGCCGTGTCCCCTGCCCTGTCCCTGTCACCCCCGTCTCCTCGCCCACCGCATGGCCCACGCACCAGGGGTTGCAGCCCCGTCGGATGTGGCCGCCGGGAGGGTAGAGCCGGGTGCCGTGGCGGCAGGGGCAGGCGGCCGGTGGGACACATTGGCCACCGTCATCCAGCACCAGCCCCGGGGGGCAGTTGCAGCCGGGGACACAGAGCCCGGCCAGGTCGGGGCAGGAGCCGGCCCCGTCCAGGCGCAGGTCGGCGCAGGTCCGGCCGCAGGGAGGGACACACTCCTGGTACAGCTGTCCCCCCCCACACGGCTCGTCTGCGGGGACAGACGTGGGGGTGTCACCCATGGGGTGTGTGTGCTGCCGGCACCCACAGCACCCGGCGCTTCCTGCTGTCCCCTGGCATGTGGTGGCAGCATCCTCATGCCATCCCATCCCATCCCCATCCCATCTCCATTTCCATACCATCACCATCACATCTCATCACCATTCCAACTCCATCCCCATCCCATCCCCATCCCAATCCCCATCTCATCCCCATCCCATCTGATCTCAATCCCCATCCCCATCCCATCTCCTTCCCATCCCATCCCCATCACATCCCAATCCCCATCTCATCCCCATCCAAGCCCCTTCCCATCCTATCTCCATTCCCATCCCATCACCATCACATCCCATTGCCATTCCAACTCCACCTCCATCCCATCCCATCCCCATCCCAACCCCCATTTCACCCCCATCCCATCTGATCTCCATCCCCATCCCATCCCTTTCCCATCCCATCTCCTCCCCATCCCCATCCCACCTCTCCCCTCACCGCAGAAGCTCTGGTTCCTCCAGGAGAGCTGGGCTCCCTCGCGGGCGCACTCCCGAGCGTAGGCAGCGAGCGCGGGGCACAGGCAGCGCTGCCCGCCCCGGCAGGAGCAGGCGTCGTGCAGGCAGAGCTGCAGGAAGGGCTCCGGCTCCACCGCCCGGTGGCACGGCTGGGGGCAGGAGGGACATGTTGGGAGGTGGCACTGGCGTTTGCTTGGCAAGTCTGATGGGCACCGGGGTCTGGGCTCTGGGCACTACGCACTGGTCACCAGGCACCGGCCACCAGGAACTGGTCATTGGGCACCAGGAACCAATCACTGGTCACTGGCCACCAGGCACTGGTCACTGGGCACTGGTTACTGGCCACTGGTCACTGGGCACCAGCCACTGGTCATTGGGCACCAGGCACTGGTCACTGGGCACCAGGCAATGGGCACTGGGCACCAGGAACCAAGCACTGGTCACTGGCCACCGGGCACCAGGCACTGTTCGCTGGGCACCATGCCCCAGTCAATGGACATTGGGCACCAGCTTCTGGTCACTGGGCACCAGGCACTGGGCTCTGGCCACCAGGTAATGGTCACCAGGCACTGACCACCAGGTGCTGGCCACTAGGCTCTGAGCACTGGCTACCAGGCACTAGGCACCAGGCACTGGTCACCAGGCACTGGCCACTGGTCACCAGGCTCTGGGCACTGGTCCAGTAATGGGCACTAGGCACTGGTCACCAGCCACCAGGCACTGGTCATCAGGCACAAGGAACCAGGCATCGGGCACTGGGCAGCAGGAACCAGGCACAGTCACCAGCCACTGGTCACCAAGCTCTGGTCACTGGTCACCAGGCACCAGGCACTGGGCTGGTACTGGGAACTAGCCACTGGTCACCAGGTACCAGGCACTGGTGACCAAGCACTGGTCACAGGCCACTGGTCACCAGGCACTGGTCACCCATCTCCATCTCCATCTCCATCTCCATCTCCATCTCCATCTCCATCTCCATCCCATCTCCATCTCCATCCCCATCTCCATCCCCATCCCCACTCCATCTCCATTCCCATCCCATCTCCATCCCCACCCCATGATGTGCTCTCCATGGGTGTCACCGTCGCCCCGTGGCAGGGACATTCAATGAAAGCCACCTATCCCGCGGTGCCATCCCAAACGGGCCGTAGGGGGATTTCATCAGACGTCTCCCGCCATCGCCGTGTCCCGTGACACTGGACCAGTCCCCTTGGCTCTTCCTGGCCCCTGCCACCCCCCCGTGTCCCCTGCCCTGTCCCTGCCACCCCCCGTGTCCCCTGCCCTGTCCCTGCCACCCCCGTCTCCTCGCCCACCGCATGGGCCACGCACCAGGGGTTGCAGCCCCGTCGGATGTGGCCGCTGGGAGGGTAGAGCCGGGTGCCGTGGCGGCAGGGGCAGGCGGCCGGTGGGACACATTGGCCACCGTCATCCAGCACCAGCCCCGGGGGGCAGTTGCAGCCGGGGACACAGAGCCCGGCCAGGTCGGGGCAGGAGCCGGCCCCGTCCAGGCGCAGGTCGGCGCAGGTCCGGCCGCAGGGAGGGACACACTCCTGGTACAGCTGTCCCCCCCCACACGGCTCGTCTGCGGGGACAGACGTGGGGGTGTCACCCATGGGGTGTGTGTGCTGCCGGCACCCACAGCACCCGGCGCTTCCTGCTGTCCCCTGGCATGTGGTGGCAGCATCCTCATGCCATCCCATCCCATCCCCATCCCATCTCCATTTCCATACCATCACCATCACATCTCATCACCATTCCAACTCCATCCCCATCCCATCCCCATCCCAATCCCCATCTCATCCCCATCCCATCTGATCTCAATCCCCATCCCCATCCCATCTGGCAACGGGGGTCTCCAGCCCCCAAAGGAGGTGAGCCCCAAAGGTCTGGAGCAGGAGGAAGGAGGAGGATGCCCGGCGAACACTCAGCTCGGCGCTGGCAAAGGGCAGTGTCACCTCCCGCCCGTCCACTGTCACCTCGCCTGCGCCGGGAGAGAGGGGACATCAGGGCACAGCCACCAGGCTGTCACTGGCCACCATGGGCTGGCACTGGCCACCATGGGGACATCAGGGCACGGCCACCAGGCTGTCACCGGCCACCAGGGGCTGTCACTGGCCACCACGGGGACATCAGGGCATGGCCACCAGGCCGGTACTGGTGACTATGGGGATGTCAGGGCACAGCCATGGGGTTGGCACCCACCACCCCACCAGGGCTCAGGGACGGTCCCCAGGGATCACCTGTGCCGCGGAGGCGAGCAGAGGTCCGGCGGGTGGTGATGGAGAGGGACCGGAGACATCTGAGGGGCTGGTGGCCATCGCAAGGCTCATGCTCAGCCGTGATCAGCAGCTGCCCCTCCACGAAGTCCTGGGGGGCAGAGACCCTGCTGAGCCCCCCCAGGGCAGGTCCCCATTGCCCTGGCCACCGCCGTGGCCACCACGATTGCCACCCTCACCTGGACCAGGATGTAGGCACAGGCGCCCAGGAAGGAGAAGCGCCGGCGGTCGAAGGTGACGTAGTGGTGGCCCCCCAGCACCGTGCACTCCCCCGGGCACCGGTCCTGGCTACAGAGCCAGCGCCCACCCTGGCACGTGCTGCAGGCACAGGAGGGGACACCGGGATCACCGGAGTGGGGACACCATGGCCACTGTGTCTCTGACCACACCAGGCATGGGTACAGAGGACATGGTGGCCACCATGCTTCCCACCACACTGGCCACGGATGCAGAGGACACAGTGGCCACCATGCCTCCAACCACACCAGGCATGGGTACAGAGGACACAGTGGCCACTGTGCTTCCCACCACACTGGCCATGGATGCAGAGGACACTGTGGCCACCATGCCTCCAACCACATCAGTGTGGGTACAGAGGACATGGTGGCCACCATGCCTCCCACCACACTGGCCACGGATGCAGAGGACACCGTGGCCACCATGCCTCCCACCACACTGGCCACGGATGCAGAGGACACCGTGGCCACCATGCCTCCAACCACACCCCTTCCCATCCCATCCCCATCACATCCCAATCCCCATCTCATCCCCATCCAAGCCCCTTCCCATCCTATCTCCATTCCCATCCCATCACCATCACATCCCATTGCCATTCCAACTCCACCTCCATCCCATCCCATCCCCATCCCAACCCCCATTTCACCCCCATCCCATCTGATCTCCATCCCCATCCCATCCCTTTCCCATCCCATCTCCTCCCCATCCCCATCCCACCTCTCCCCTCACCGCAGAAGCTCTGGTTCCTCCAGGAGAGCTGGGCTCCCTCGCGGGCGCACTCCCGGGCGTAGGCAGCGAGCGCAGGGCACAGGCAGCGCTGCCCGCCCCGGCAGGAGCAGGCGTCGTGCAGGCAGAGCTGCAGGAAGGGCTCCGGCTCCACCGCCCGGTGGCACGGCTGGGGGCAGGAGGGACACGTCGGGAGGTGGCACTGGCGTTTGCTTGGCAAGTCTGATGGGCACCGGGGGCTGGGCTCTGGGCACTACGCACTGGGCACCAGGCACCGGCCACCAGGCACTGGGCACTGGGCACCAGCCACTGGTCATTGGGCACCAGGCAATGGGCACCAGACACTGTTTGCTGGGCACCATGCCCCAGTCAATGGATATTGGGCACCAGCTTCTGGTCACTGGGCACCAGGCACTGGGCTCTGGCCACCAGGTAATGGTCACCAGGCACTGGCCACCAGGCACTGGCCACTGGCCACCAAGAACCAGGTATTGGTCACTGGGCACGGGACACTGGTCACCAGGCTCTGGGCACTGGGCCAGTAATGGGCACTAGGCACTGGTCACCAGCCAGCAGGCACTGGTCATTAGGCACAAGGAACCAGGCATCAGGCACTGGGCAGCAGGAACCAGGCACGGTCACCAGCCACTGGTCACCAAGCTCTGGTCACTGGTCACCAGGCACCAGGCACTGGGCTGGTACTGGGAACTAGCCACTGGTCACCAGGTACCAGGCACCGGTGACCAAGCACTGGTCACAGGCCACTAGTCACCAGGCACTGGTCACACCGGTGCCCAGCCGGGGCAGGGGGCTACTGGTCACCTGGAAGGCTGGTCCGTGCAGGATGGCGCAGGCGGCCTCGGCCACCTCCCGCCGCCCGGCGAAGGCGTCGCAGGGCTGGAGGGGGACGGGGCCGAGCACGGGGCAGTCGCCCGATGCCCGGTACTGGTTGGCGAAGGCGGTGACGCCGGTCTCCACATCACCCGCCGGCGTGGTGAACTCATCCTGCTGGTCCCAGTTGTAGGTCCCACAGAGACCCCGCACCTGCAGCACCATCAACGGGATCGGGATGGGACCCCCCACGGCACCGGGACACCTGGATCCCCACTGGAACCCAGGCTGGATCTGCCACCAGCACCACCGCCGTGGCACGGCACAGCCGGGGCTCACCTTGTGGGCAAAGGTGGGCTGGAGGGTGATGTAGGCAACGGGGGTCTCCAGCCCCCAAAGGAGGTGAGCCCCAAAGGTCTGGAGCAGGAGGAAGGAGGAGGACGCCCGGCGAACACTCAGCTCGGCGCTGGCAAAGGGCAGTGTCACCTCCCGCCCGTCCACTGTCACCTCGCCTGCGCCGGGAGAGAGGGGACATCAGGGCACAGCCACCAGGCTGTCACTGGCCACCATGGGCTGGCACTGGCCACCATGGGGACATCAGGGCACGGCCACCAGGCTGGCACCGGCCACCATGGGCTGTCACTGGCCACCATGGGGACATCA
>NW_015091016.1:782215-785273 GCF_001431845.1 Calidris pugnax | reverse complement strand
CAGTCCCGGGCGTAGGCGGCGAAGGTGTCACAGACGGCGGGGGGTGGCGGGGGTCCCGTGTCCCCCCCCACGCACAGCAGGTCCAGGCATGCCGTGTAATAGCCAGCGGGATCCACCTGGATGGGATGGAGATGGGATGGGATGGAGATGGGGAAGAGATGAGGAACAGATGGGATGGGATGGAGATGGAGATGGAATGGGGATGGAGAGGGGAAGGGATGGGGAATGGGGAAGGGATGGAGATGGGATGGGGAAAAGATGAGGAACAGGTGGGATGGGATGGAGATGGGGATGGAATGGGGAAGGGATGGGATGGGGATGTATTAACCCCCAGTACCCCCCGGTACCCCCCTGGGCCCCCGCTCACCTCGTCGTGGCACTCACGGAAGGGCTCGGTCAACAGCTTCCCGCAGACAGCCTCGGCCGCCCGCCGTGCCATGTCCCCTGCCGCGCAGCCGGGACCCAGCTCCACCGCGTCCCTGCAGGGGGGCTGAGCCGGGGGGGGCACCCTCAGAGTTGGGGTTGTCCCCCCAGGGACCCTCAGCCAGACACGGGGGTCGGCAGCCCCAGTCTCCCCAGTGCCCAGCTCTACCCCGGTACCTCCGAGTCGGCGCCTGGGATCTTCCAGGAGTTGCCAAAGCTGGTGGCAAAAGGGGCCACGTCCCCCCCAGGCTGCAAGAAGTCATCTGGGGGCACAGGGGGGGCTCGGGCAGATGGGGGGGACGTGGCATGTGGTCCCAGCAACGTGTGTCCCCCCGCTCCCCCAGCACGGGGACGGCAGGGACATCGCCAATGAGGTGGCACTTACCAGTAGGGTCGTCGTTGTAGGGGCCGCAGAGCCCCCTCGTGCCGCCCCACAGCTCAGCCTCGACCGTCACGGTGACCGCCTGGTGCCCATCCGAGGCCACCCGCACGCCCAGCCCGCTGGCCACGGCCACCCAGTCACCCAGCCAGGTGACACCGATCCCTGCCAGCAGCACAGCAGGCGGCTCGGCATGGCATGGAGGTGGGATGGAGATTGGGATGGGATGGGATGGGGATGGGGATGGGGATGGGGATGGGGATGGGATGGGATGGGATGGGGATGGGGATGGGGACCCAAGACCCCAGGATCGGCGGCATCGGGGGACAGAGCATCCCACCGCCCTCACCGCTGTGCAGGTAGGGCTGTCCCTCGGGCACCACCACGCTGTTCACGGAGATGTTTCGGCCCCGGGCCACCACCGTGTCCATGCCAAAGGTCATGTGCAGCACCTGGGGGGGCACAGCATCAGCCAGGGTGGGGGCCAGCTGCCCGCGGTGTGTGCCAGGGCCACCAAGGGGCCACCAAGACCCCACCGGCTGCTGGCACCCATGGATGGGGTCACCATGGGGACACCATGGCCTCTCCAGGGTCCACCATGGGCTGTGACGTGCCGTGGGGACAGACCGATGGCCCCTGTGCCCCCGGAGACACCGTCCATGGGGAAAGCAAAGACCCCGGTTGGGCTCCCCCTCCTCCCTGACACAACCCCTTCCCCTCGGTGGGGGCTGCAGGTACCCGGGGGTGGCCGGCGGCGATGGAGATGTCCCAGGTGCCGTCGGTGGCGGTGGCCAGGCTGTAGGTGCAGCGGCCGGAGAAGTGGAAGTGCCTCCCGTCAAAGGTGCGGTAGCGGGATCCTGCCCAGGAGAGACACTCGGCCGAGGGACCCTGGTGCCGGGCGGCTGTGGCCAGCAGTGGCCACGGGGACAACTCTCCTGCGGCAAAGAGGTGATGCCGGTAACACCCCCCCTCTTAGGGAAACCCACCCCCCCAGGACCCCCAGACCCACCGTGGAGGGGCAGGCGGGTGCAGGGGAGGCAGGAGGCGGTGGAGCCGTTCCTCCAGCTGTGTCCCCAGGGGTGCCGGCAGCACTCGGCCAGGCTCATGGCAGAGAGGTTTTGGTTGCCGGTGGCCTCCTGGCACCGCCACGTGCCGTAGCAGCGTCCCAGCGCGGCGTCACCTGCGCCACAGGGATGTGCCTTGTGTCTCTGCACCAGGCAACCGGGTGGAGGGGACGGTGGTGGCCACGGTGGCCAACCCTTACCTTCAGTGCAGTGGGGTCCGCTCCAGCCCGGGCAGCAGCCACGCACCGTACGGTTCCTCACCACCGGCCGCATCTCCGGGGGTCTGTGGGGGGCACGGGGATGCCCCCCGGCATCAGCCATCATGTCCCCCCACACCCCCCTCATGGTGTGTGTGTATCCCCAAAACCATTGCTCACCGGTAGATGTAGCAGAGCTGGGTGGGGGAGCCGGGTTGTTGGGGGTCTGGGCGGTGGGGCTGGCCGCCGTGGGGCTGGCCACCGTGGGTCTGGCTCGTGCGGTGCCGGTCGAGGTGCCAACCAGCCAGGCTGTAGTGGTAGAGGCTGGCGCAGGGCACCACGTCCTCCTGCCGCGGCATCACCTCCTCCTCCGTCGTCACCGTCACCGTCCGCTGGCACCACCGCCTGCCGCGGTGACACCCCGTCACCCACCCCCAAAATCGGGCTGGGGGTGGCATTTCCCCCCCCACACACACACACACCTTCTTCCATCCTGGGCACTTACCCCGTGGCTGCTTCTACTGTGGCCACCCAGAGAAGCAGAGTGGCCAGGATGCCACTGGGCACCCAGGAACGCGGTGGTGGGACCATGACGTGCCACACCGGCCACCTTGGCAGAAGAAGACCTTCATTACCCACCACCATGGCGTCCCCCCGGCCACGGGGACGCCCAGCAAGTGCCACCCCATCATCATGATGGGGACATGGGGACATCTCCAGAACCTCTTACCCCCGCTCCATCCCGCCTGGCTCCATCCCTTCCAACGCCCCCCCCGGGCCCCCTCCCAGCCCACGGTGGGTTTTATGGGGCAGGAGAAGCCGTCGGGGGGCCATCTGTGGGGCTGGTGATTGGGCCCAGCTGGCGGTTGAGGGGGGGATGCACCGTGGGGACCCCCCCATGGCCCCGTCTCCAGGGTAAAGCCCTCAGGATTGTGCTGGGGGGGTGGATTTGGAGCCTCCCCACACACACACACCCCCAAAGCGGCTCTGCCCAG
>NW_015091016.1:771015-772314 GCF_001431845.1 Calidris pugnax | reverse complement strand
GTACCCCCCCCCCTCTTAGGGAAACCCACCCCCCCAGGACCCCCAGACCCACCGTGGAGGGGCAGGCGGGTGCAGGGGAGGCAGGAGGCGGTGGAGCCGTTCCTCCAGCTGTGTCCCCAGGGGTGCCGGCAGCACTCGGCCAGGCTCATGGCAGAGAGGTTTTGGTTGCCGGTGGCCTCCTGGCACCGCCACGTGCCGTAGCAGCGTCCCAGCGCGGCGTCACCTGCGCCACAGGGATGTGCCTTGTGTCTCTGCACCAGGCAACCGGGTGGAGGGGACGGTGGTGGCCACGGTGGCCAACCCTTACCTTCAGTGCAGTGGGGTCCGCTCCAGCCCGGGCAGCAGCCACGCACCGTACGGTTCCTCACCACCGGCCGCATCTCCGGGGGTCTGTGGGGGGCACGGGGATGCCCCCCGGCATCAGCCATCATGTCCCCCCACACCCCCCTCATGGTGTGTGTGTATCCCCAAAACCATTGCTCACCGGTAGATGTAGCAGAGCTGGGTGGGGGAGCCGGGTTGTTGGGGGTCTGGGCGGTGGGGCTGGCCGCCGTGGGGCTGGCCACCGTGGGTCTGGCTCGTGCGGTGCCGGTCGAGGTGCCAACCAGCCAGGCTGTAGTGGTAGAGGCTGGCGCAGGGCACCACGTCCTCCTGCCGCGGCATCACCTCCTCCTCCGTCGTCACCGTCACCGTCCGCTGGCACCACCGCCTGCCGCGGTGACACCCCGTCACCCACCCCCAAAATCGGGCTGGGGGTGGCATTTCCCCCCCCACACACACACACACCTTCTTCCATCCTGGGCACTTACCCCGTGGCTGCTTCTACTGTGGCCACCCAGAGAAGCAGAGTGGCCAGGATGCCACTGGGCACCCAGGAACGCGGTGGTGGGACCATGACGTGCCACACCGGCCACCTTGGCAGAAGAAGACCTTCATTACCCACCACCATGGCGTCCCCCCGGCCACGGGGACGCCCAGCAAGTGCCACCCCATCATCATGATGGGGACATGGGGACATCTCCAGAACCTCTTACCCCCGCTCCATCCCGCCTGGCTCCATCCCTTCCAACGCCCCCCCCGGGCCCCCTCCCAGCCCACGGTGGGTTTTATGGGGCAGGAGAAGCCGTCGGGGGGCCATCTGTGGGGCTGGTGATTGGGCCCAGCTGGCGGTTGAGGGGGGGATGCACCGTGGGGACCCCCCCATGGCCCCGTCTCCAGGGTAAAGCCCTCAGGATTGTGCTGGGGGGGTGGATTTGGAGCCTCCCCACACACACACACCCCCAAAGCGGCTCTGCCCAG
>NW_015091016.1:755876-756623 GCF_001431845.1 Calidris pugnax | reverse complement strand
GTGGGGCTGGCCACCGTGGGTCTGGCTCGTGCGGTGCCGGTCGAGGTGCCAACCAGCCAGGCTGTAGTGGTAGAGGCTGGCGCAGGGCACCACGTCCTCCTGCCGCGGCATCACCTCCTCCTCCGTCGTCACCGTCACCGTCCGCTGGCACCACCGCCTGCCGCGGTGACACCCCGTCACCCACCCCCAAAATCGGGCTGGGGGTGGCATTTCCCCCCCCACACACACACACACCTTCTTCCATCCTGGGCACTTACCCCGTGGCTGCTTCTACTGTGGCCACCCAGAGAAGCAGAGTGGCCAGGATGCCACTGGGCACCCAGGAACGCGGTGGTGGGACCATGACGTGCCACACCGGCCACCTTGGCAGAAGAAGACCTTCATTACCCACCACCATGGCGTCCCCCCGGCCACGGGGACGCCCAGCAAGTGCCACCCCATCATCATGATGGGGACATGGGGACATCTCCAGAACCTCTTACCCCCGCTCCATCCCGCCTGGCTCCATCCCTTCCAACGCCCCCCCCGGGCCCCCTCCCAGCCCACGGTGGGTTTTATGGGGCAGGAGAAGCCGTCGGGGGGCCATCTGTGGGGCTGGTGATTGGGCCCAGCTGGCGGTTGAGGGGGGGATGCACCGTGGGGACCCCCCCATGGCCCCGTCTCCAGGGTAAAGCCCTCAGGATTGTGCTGGGGGGGTGGATTTGGAGCCTCCCCACACACACACACCCCCAAAGCGGCTCTGCCCAG
>NW_015091016.1:749020-753324 GCF_001431845.1 Calidris pugnax | reverse complement strand
GGGACCCCTGCCGTTCCTCCCCAGCCCCCCCCCGAGCACCGGAGCCGCGCCATGAGGGAGAGCCTGGACGCCCTGTGCACCCTGGGTACGCGCTGGGGGGGGCTGGGGGAGCGGGACCACCCCAGCCCCCCAGGAAGGGGCAAGGTGGGCACCACTGGGGGGGCTCAGCCCTGTCCCCTCCCTCTCAGGCCCCCCCATGGTGAAGCCGGAGCCGGTGCCGCAGGCGGAGGAGACGGGGGCGTCAAGCTGTGCCAGCTCAGGTGGGTACCAGGGGGGTCCTGCCTGTCCCCCCCCCAGCTCCTGGGGTCCCCACGGGGTGAGGGACCCTCCTGGCGATGGGGGGGGACACTGGCTTTGCCCCCTTTGTCTCCCCAGGGCTGTTGGTGGTCCCCAAGGTGGAGGCGATGCCCGAGGGCGATGGCGAGGAGCCGGGGGGGCTGGACCACGGCTGCTCAGGTGAGGGCAACGCCACGGTCGTGTGTCCCCCCAGGGACAGGCGGTGACGGTCACTCCGTCCCCACGGCCAGTGGAGCCGTGTGGGGTGCTGGGGGGAGCGGGCACGGTCCCCCACCGCCCCCACCCTCTGTGCCCCGCAGAGGACTGGCTGGTGAGGAAGGTGAAGGTGGAAGAAGAGTATGAAGAATGGCCAGCCGGCCCCGAAGCCCTGCTGGGGGGGCAGCCCCCCTCCGGGGTGTTCCCCCCCCCAGCCGCCGCCGACACGCTGGGCTGCGGGGGCAACTGCAAAGCGGAGCGGCCGTGCCCGGAGGAGCTGGGCTACGGCGAGTTGGCCACCTTCGCCATGTCGCCCTGGCCGCTGCTGGGCCAGAGCCCGGCCGGCGGGGGCTGCTTCCACGGGGGGCTGGGCCCGGGCGAGGGCGAAAGCGGCTCCTGCAGGGGCTGCGGGACCCCCCCGCGCCCCTTCGCCTGCGCCCAGTGCGGGAAGGGCTTTGGGAAGAAGGCTCACCTCACCCGGCACCTGCGGGTCCACACGGGCGAGCGGCCCTACCCCTGCGGCCAGTGCGGCCGCCGGTTCCGCCAGAAGATCCACCTCCGCTCCCACCAGAAGACCCACACGGGGGAAAGACCCTTCCCCTGCCCCGAATGCGGCCGGCGTTTCCGTAAGAAAACCCACCTGGTGCGGCACCAGCGCACCCACACCGGCGAGCGCCCCTTCCCCTGCGCCCGCTGCGGCCGCCGCTTCGCCCACAAGCAGCACCTCCTGCGGCACCAGCAGCTCCACGCCGAGCCGGCGGCACCGGGGGACGACGACGGGGGCGTCCCGACGGAGGAGAAACCCTTTCCGTGCCCGGAATGCGGGAAGAGCTTCAGCTGGAAGAAGAACCTGGCGTCTCACCGCCGGCTGCACCGGGAAGGGCGTCCCTTCGCCTGCGCCGAGTGCGGCCGGGGCTTCGGCGACAAGCGGCACCTGACGGCCCACCTGCGCGGCCACATGGGGCTCAAGCCCTACGCGTGTCCCCACTGCGAGAAGACCTTCAGCCACAAGCCCAACCTGGCCAGCCACCAGCGCACGCACACGGGCGAGCGGCCCTTCGCCTGCCCCCACTGCCCCCGCGCCTTCGCCCACAACCAGCACCTCCTGCGGCACCTGCGGGTCCACACGGGCGAGCGCCCCTTCCCCTGCCCCCAGTGCGGCCGCCGCTTCGGCTCCCGTCCCAACCTGCTGGCCCACGCCAAAGCCCACGCCGGCGCCCGGCCCTTCGCCTGCGGGCAGTGCGGCCGGGGCTTCAGCCGAAAATCCCACCTGGAGAGGCACCAGGCGGTGCACACCGGCACCCGGCCCCACGGCTGCGGGCAGTGCGGCAAGCGCTTCAGCTCCAAGACCAACCTGGCCCGGCACCAGGCGGTGCACACCGGCCACCGGCCCTACATCTGCACCCAGTGCGGCAAGAGCTTCAGCCGCAAAACCCATCTGCTGCGCCACGAGCGCACCCACGCCACCGCCGTCCCCACCGCCGTCCCCACCGCCGGCACCGTCCCCACCACCATCCCCACCATCAGCTCCGCCACCTTTAACTCTGCCACCATCCTGAGCGCCATCCACTCTGCCACCACCGTCAACTCTGCCACCATCCCCGGCACCGTCAACTCTTCCACCATCTCTGCTGCCACCATCAACTCTGCCACCATCCTGGGCACCACCATCCCCACCATCAACTCTGCCACCATCCCCGGCACCATCCACTCTTCCACCATCCACTCTGCCACCATCCTGGGCACCGCCATCCCTGGCACCATCAACTCTGCCACCATCCCTGGCACCATCAACTCTGCCACCATCCTGAGCGCCATCAACTCTACCACCATCCCCACCACCACCATCCCCACCATCAACTCTGCCACCATCCCTGGCACCATTAACTCTGCCACTATCTTGGGCACCATCAACTCTGCCACCATCCCTATCCTCGTCAACTCTGCCACCATCCCCGGCACTATCAACTCTTCCACCATCAATTCTGCCACCATCCCCACCATTAACTCTGCCACCATCAATGCTGCCACCATCCCTGCCGCCACCATCACCTCTGCCACCTTCCCCACCACCACCATCCCCACCCTCAACTCTGCTACCATCCTGGGCACCCTCAACTCTGCCACCATCCCCACCATCCCTGCCACCACCATCACCTCTACCACCATCTCCACCACCATCCCCACCATTAACTCTGCCACCATCAATGCTGCCACCATCCCTGCCGCCACCATCACCTCTGCCACCTTCCCCACCACCACCATCCCCACCATCAACTCTGCCACCATCCCCACTGCCACCGTACCCCATCAGAGCTGGCCGCCCCCCGCTGCCCTCTGCCCCTGAGACGTTCTGGGGGCCATGGTGGCTCCTGGTGATGCTCGTGTCCCTGGCACTCTCCCTTGGTGCTCGCTGTGGGTCCCACCCGGCACACGGCACGGAGAGCGGCATCCAGGGGTGGCCGATGGAAAAACTGAAACTCTGAAAACCCTGAAATGAACTTAAAACCCCCCAAACGAGGGCTGGCCCATGCCAAGGGGCTGGCGTGGGGTGAAGCAGGGGCATGGGGGGAGCTCTGTCCTGTCCCCAGAAGAAGGGGGATCTCCCCAGGGTGGTGCCAGTTGGCAGAGGGGCACTGACCCCCCCCTCAGGGGCTCCACTGGGGTAGGAACGAACCAAAACTGCCAATAAACCCATTTTTGTTGACTTTCCGAAGGGTGTCTCAGAGCGAGAAGGGTGGGGCAGGGTGGCAGAGCCGTGGTGCCACCAGGACTGTGGGCATGTCCATGGGGACATCTTGAGGAGCACTGATCACAGTGGGGTGCAGGCATGTCCATGGCATGGGGACATCTTGGAAACACCAGGGGTCCGAGGTCCCTGCCCGGTGCTTGGCCACCAGCGTGGCACAGCGCAGGTTAGGGCCGTGGGGCTGGAGCACAGCACCGTGCCCCTGGCCTCCTGCCTGGCTGCCCTGCCGTTTGTCCTGCTGGCTGTCTGTCCAGCAGTGTATCTCTCCATCCCCTGTCCCAGCCATCAGTTCAGCTTCATCCATCCCCCCAACCATCCATCCATCCATCCATCTATCTCCATCCATCCATCCATCCATCCATCCATCCATCCATCCATCCATCCACTCATCTGTCTATCCATCCCTCGGTCCATCTCTGTCCATATCTCCATCCATCCATCCGTCTGACCATCTGTCCATCCATCTATCCCTCCTTCCATCCATCTCTGTCTGTCCATCCATCCCAACCATCCATCCATCTCCATCCCTCCATCCCTCCATCCCTATCCCTCCTTTCATTAGTCTGTCCATCTGTCCGTCTCTCCCTCCTTCCATCCATCCTTCCATCTATCTATATCCATCCCTCTGTCCATCCAACTATCCCTCCATCTGTCCATCTTTCTGTCCATCTATCTGTCCTTCCTTCCATCCCTCCATCCATCCATCCATCCATCTCTCTCCCTCCATCCATCCCTCATCCATCTCCATCTCTCCATCCCACCCCCCTGAGGGTGGTGAGAGCCTGGCCCAGGTTGGCCAGAGAAGCTGTGGCTGCCCCATCCCTGGAGGGGTTCAAGGCCAGGTTGGAGGGGGCTTGGAGCAACCTGGGCTGGTGGGAGGTGTCCGGGGGTGGCACCGGGAGGCCGTTAACGCGGGGGGGGGGGCTGGTAACGGCGCTGCTCGGGGCCGGGGGCTGGGGAAGGACACGGTGACCCCACGCGTGACCGGTGCCCCCCGGAGGGAGGGGTGTCCTCCTCTCCCGGTCCCGGGCCCCATTCCCGGTCCCGGTCCCGGTTGGGCGGG
>NW_015091016.1:747094-748487 GCF_001431845.1 Calidris pugnax | reverse complement strand
CCAGGGCCCCCCACACCCCAGCTGTGCCTGACCCACACGGGGGTCCCCCCCCTCTCCCAGCCGCGGGACCCGAGCGGATCCGCGTGTGTCGTCCCCCCCCTCCTCAAATCCAGGATGGAGGGGCGCGGGGAGACGGGCGAGGAGGAGGAGGAAGAGGAGGAAGAGGAAGAGGAGGAAGAGGAAGGGGTGCGCATCACCCCCCAGCTGCTGAAGGCCACCACGGGGGAGTTCGCCCTGGAGTCCATCCTCCTGCTGCGGCTACCGGGCCGGGGAATCGGCCACCTGGGCTGCTTGGGCGACTGCGCCAACCTGGAGTGGTTGGACCTTTCGGGCAACTCCATCGCCCAACTGGGGCCACTGGCTTCCCTCAAATCCCTGGCCGTCCTCAACCTGGCCCGTAACCGCGTGGCCAGCCTGGAACCCCTCAGCGCTTGCCAAAACCTCCAGAGCCTCAACGTGGCCGGTAACCGGGTGAGCAGCCTGCACCAGCTGCGGTGCCTGGCGGGGCTGCGGCGCCTGGAGAGCCTGAGGCTACGGGATCCACTAGCCCGTTTGGCTAACCCGCTCTGCCTCACCTCCCCCGCATACCGCGCCGCTCTGGCCGACATGTTGCCCGGCCTCAAAGCCATCGACGGCGAGCGCCTGTCGGGTCGGGGCAGTGAGTTTTACCAGCTTTGCCGGGATCTCGACAACTCGCTGGGACGCGGCGGCGGCACTGGTGGCAGCACCGGTGGCACCGGCTCCCAACAGCCCCGGGTGGCTCAACCCTGGGTGGAAGCGGGTTTTTGGGAGCCCCGTCCCCCCCGGCGCAGCTCCATCATGGAAGAAGCCTACAGACAGTTTGGGGAGGTGCTGCAGGAATGCCGGGAGCTGAGCCGACGCGCCGACGACACCATCGCCCAGGCCGAGCGGGCGCTCAGCACCCGCCCTGACCCCAACTCCTTCGTCTTCTGAGCCCCGAGACCCCCCCACACACACTCCCCACTCCCACGAGGTGTCCCCCCCAAGTGCCACCACCACCCCGTCACCGAAGGAGGAAACCACAGGAACACCAGACACACGCCATCATCACCCTGGGGGTCCTCGTCCCCTGCCCCCCTCATCCCGCAGGGAATTTGGAGCCATCCCCAAGCTCCCCAGCCTGGAGGGGGAGACTGGGGGGCTGGGAGGTGGGGGGGGGCTGCTGTGGGGCCAGGTGACGTGGTGGGGACACCGTGGGGCTGTGCAGTAAAGGTGTGTTGTCCTCACAAATCCCTCTCTACCGCGTCATCCCGGGGACTCACCTCTACCCATCGCTCTGCCCCGACCCACCGTGTCCCCGTCCCCCCTCCCGGGCTGGGGACAAGGGGCAGGGGGGGGGGACACGGCCGGTGGCGGAGGGGGGGGAGCTGGT
>NW_015091016.1:744578-745138 GCF_001431845.1 Calidris pugnax | reverse complement strand
GGGGGGGGGGGAAGGAAAAGAGGAGGGGGGGGGACAGCCCATCAGCCAGGGCTGGCTCCCAACATGGGCCAGTGGCCCAAAGCAGAAGGTCCCCGTAGCCCACAGCCCCTCCCAAGGGATGGGCACGTCCCAGGCGTCGGTGCCCAGGGCTACACTGCAACTGGCCCCGTGGCCACCGCAGCGGTTAATGAGTAGCCGAGCGCTGCCAGTCCCCGTCTGCCTGTCCCCGATGGCCAGTCTGCCCACGCTGCCCGTGCCAGCGGGTCACCTTCCCCCTCTGTGACACCCCAACACACACCATCGCCTCCTCCGTGACACCCCAGCACCCACCGTCACCCCTCCATGACACCCCAGCACCCACCATCACCCCTCCATGACACCCCAGCATCCACTGTCCCCTCCCTCCCTGACACCCCAGAACCCATCCACCCCCTCCACAACACCCCAACACCCACCGTCACCCCTCCATGACACCCCAGCATCCACTGTCCCCTCCCTCCCTGACACCTCAGCACCCAGACCCCCCTCCATGATACCCTGACATCCACCATCATCTTCTC